>NW_019396511.1:15694-100095 GCF_000591075.1 Eurytemora carolleeae
CCCCCCCCACACCCAACCTTTATTAGAGATTGAGAACAACTGTCAAAGAAAACTATATTTATGAAAAAAGCGTATTTTTTGTTATCTGTTAATACTAATCTGTCCTATTTTACCTATTACCTCATACCTGCTAACTGTTATCTGTTGTCTGTATACGTTACATGCATCTGTAACTGTAATCCGTTATAGCTGTTACCCGTTGTCTATTATCTGTTATCTGTTTTTTGTTATCACGGTTCTGTTATCTGTATTCTGTTACCATGGTTCTGTTATCTGTTATCAGTTCTGTTATCTGTTATCAGTTAAAGAATGAAGGGGATGACATATGAAGGTACGGTTGGAAGGGAGGAGTTGAAGAATGAAGGTTGATGAAATATTGAGGTTCAGTGGGAAGGGAGGAGTTAAAGAATGAAGGGGATGAAATATAAAGGTACGGTTGGAAGGGATGAGTTAAAGAATGAAGGGGATGAAAAATGAGTTGGGTAATCAAGGGGGAAGGACTGAGGAGGGAAGAAGAGGGGAAGCAATGAAGGGGGAAAGAAATGTTGAAGGGAAGAATTATGGGAGGTGCAGGTTTAAAAAGAGACGAAAGGAATGAAGAAAGGGATAATTGGTCTAATTATCTCCTTGATATATAAATTGTCCTCCTAACAAGATACAATAAGTGTTGGATACTCCTTCCATAGGATACATTCAGAGGGATTTATCTATCTATCTATCTATCTATCTATCTATCTATCTATCTATGTATCTAAATACCTATCTTTCCATATATTTTTCTAGCTATCCATCTATCTATCTAACTATCTACTTATCTACCTGTCTATCTATCTAAGCCAATATAATGCTTGAACACCTGAAGGTATAAAGTCCTTTATCACGGCCTGGGATCGGCCTGAATTTATCCGCCTAGTTCAATGCAATCCAATGGCCTGAATTAAATATTAAAGTGGCCTGATAAACCTGCTATAATGCTGGACCACCCAAATAAGCAGACAAACACCAAAACAGTCAAACAAACGAAATATTTTGGAATTATTTTCATTTTGATCCCAATATACAGTAGGACCCGTAAAACTGTGGAATAGACTAAGGCGTGGATCAAAAGTAAGTGAACGTTTATTCATGAAATATATGTAAAGACAATTACTGTAACTGGAAACAGTATCACATAATATATCGTGGAATGAAGCTAGGTTAGAGTCTAGGAAGGTCCCCCAGCATCATCTACAAGGTTGACGAAGAGATGAAGCTGCAGTTGGTTGTCTGGCCGCTCGAGGAGGGTTTCTTCTAAGAACCTGAGAACCTGGAGGAGAGAACAGAGAACTAGACGGAGGGTGAGGCGGAGAAAGCAGAGAACTGAACCTAACCTAATTCGGAGCTGCAGACGGAAGAGAACAATCCGGAGGAGCTCGCCAAGAACGTCCTCTGATTTGAGGGACTTGAGGAACTTTCCGAGCTCCTAACTGCAAAGTAAAATATTTGTCATACTATTGAAGAATCAGGTATTGACCACGGAGAGGAGGAGTAGACGAGTCATCACGAACAAACACATGGGTTACAATTTTCAAGGATGCAGGGATGGCAGGGGCTGTTGCACGAACATGGTGATTAGGAGGAGCTGAGAAATTGACGGAACGGATTCGAGACTTGAATATCTCCGAGAGAAACTCCAGAGGATCTAGGAACATTCCAGGGAGCATCATAGGAGAACCGTAAAAAGCCTCTGCAAAGGAACAAGCTTGATCATCCTTCGGAGCAGAACGCAAACGCAAAAGAACCAGGGGTAGATGATGTATTCAGTCTGAACCTTTTAATCTTTTATGTAGTTGAGGCTATTTTCAAGCAACAAGTTTTTCCCATGGTATGAAAATCCACTTGTTAAGTAAAATGTCTCTGTGTACACTGCACAATTGCCATGGGCGTATGCAAAAATAAATCTAGGTGGGGCAAAATATGCCCCCTTCTAAGCGCTTCTAGGGAGGGGGGGGGGGGGGCGGGGTAAAATTTGAACCGTAAAGTCAAAATATTTGGCTTCTTGGATATCAGGCATAAGTATGAGTATACTTTTTAAAGGTACACATACAGTCCAATTACCTTACAAGTACTACTTTATCTCTCCTTCAAGCAAAACTAGCAGAAAAAAAACAGAAATACTCTTTTTATACTCTTCACTCTTCAGTTTCAGATTTGAAAAGTGTTATAATTCTGAGTTTTAGGGGGGGGGACGACTACGCCCCCTCTTTACAGGTATGGGGGCACTACCACCCTTGCTCCCCCCTGTATAGGCCCTTGCCAATTGCTATGTTTTACTTCGATTGGACTATTTAAAATAAGGGCTTAGTCAGCTTGTTCATGGATGTTTAATTATAACTTAAAAAACCCTTTGACCAATTTGCCTCAAACTTTGATTTGGTAACATAAAGAATAGAATATATATATATATATTCTATTCTTTGATGTTTCATAATCTGAACTAGTCTAAACAGAATAACACGTAGATGAACATTCTGAACAGATTAACAGGAATATGAACATTTTGAACAGACTAACATTAATATGAAAATTCTGAACAGATTAACAAGAATATGAACATTCTGCACAGATAAACTAGTAGATGAATATTCTGAACAAATTAACAAGAATATGGACATTCTGAACAACTTAACAAGTAGATGAATATTCTCAACAGATTAACAAGAATATGAACATTCTCAACAGATTAACAAGAATATGAACATTCTGAACAGATTAGCAAGAATATGAGTATTCTGAACAGCTTAACAAGAAGCTGAATATTCTGAACAAATAAACAAGCAGATGAACATTCCGACCATATTAACAAGAAGAAGAATATTCTGAACAGATTATCAAGAAGATGAATATTCCGAACAAATAAACAAGCAGATAAATATTCTGAACAGATTAACAATAAAATAAATATTCTGAACAGATTAACAATAAAATAAATATTCTGAACAGATTAACAATAAAATAAATATTCTGAACAGATTAACAACAAGAAGAAGAATATTCTGAACATATTAACAATAAATAAAATATTCTGAACAACTTAGCAAGAATATTCTGTACAAATTAACAAGAAGATAAATATTCTGAACAGATTAACAAGAAGATGAATATTCGGAATAGATAAACAAGAAGATGAATATTCTGAACAGAATAACAAGATGATGAATATTCTGGACAGATTAATAAAAAGATGAATATTCTAAACAGAATAACAAGGAGATAAATATTCTGAACAGATTAACAAGAAGAAGATGAATATTCAGAACAGAATAACAAGAAGATGAATATTCTGAACAGAATATCAAGATGATGAATATTCTGAACAGATTAATAAAAAGATTAATATTCTAAACAGATTAACAAGAAGATAAATATTCTGAACAGATTATTAAGAAAATGAATATTCTGAACAGATCAACAAGAAGATAAATATTCTGAACATATTAACAAGAAGAAGAAGAAATTCTGAACAGATTAACAATAAATAGATTATTCTGAACAACTTAGCAAGAATATTCTGAACAGATTAACATGAAGATGAATATTCTGAACAGATTAACAAGAAGATGAATATTCTGAACAGATTAACAAGAAGATGAATATTCAGAACAGATTAACAAGAAGATAAATATTCAGAACAGATTAACAAGAAGATGAATATTCTGAACAGATTAACAAGAAGATGAATATTCTGAACAGATTAACAAGAAAATAAATATTCTGAACAGATTAACAATTAGATAAACATTCTGAACAGAATAACAAGAAGATGAATATTCTGAACAGATTAACAATTAAGAAGATAAATATTATGAACAGCTGATTTATGATAGTTCACACTAAGTATAAATGGTTTGATGGATCATTTATCCTTGGNCCCCCTCCCCACCCCACATTTTGCTCTCTGCTCATAGATAATATAATACCAGCTGATATTAAATATATATAGTAAATTGTGAATTGTAAAAATTACAAAAATATATTTTGAGAAAATTCATAAAAATTTTCCAATAGATTTGGCGAGGTGCCTCATTGCTTCATTCATTCATTTATTTTCATTCATTTTTCATTTAGTTTCATTTTTACGTTTTAATTTAAATATTAATATTTAATTTTCATTTTAGTTTTTATCATCCTTTCATTTCAGATTTTTACTTTTTATTGTTTATTTTCATTCATATTTTCTTTATCGTTCATCCTTTCATTTTTACACATCAATTCCGTTTTTTCATCCTTTCATCTCTATTCATCATTTCATTTTTTTCATCATTTCCGTTTTTTTCATCCTTTCATTTCTATTCATCATTTCATTTTTATTCATCTTTTGGTTTTTCATTCATCATTTCATTTTTTATCATTTCCAGTTTTTCCACCCTTTCATTTCTATTCAACCTTTCCTTTTTATTCATCATTACCATTTTCATTCATTTTCATTATTATTTATCATTTCCATATTTTGTCATCATTTCATTTTCATATCTTCTTTAACTTTCATTCAGATACTGAGAATACAGAGGTTGTATCTCGTTTGATAGATACTGAGAATACAGAGGTTGTATCTTGATTAATAGATACTTACGAATACAGAGGTTGTATCTCGATTAATAGATACTGAGAATACAGAGGTTGAATCTCGTTTGATAGATACTGAGAATAAAGAGGTTTTGATAGATACTGAGAATACAGAGGTTGTATCTTGATTAATAGATACTTACGAATACAGAGATTGTATCTCGTTAGATAGATTCTGAGAATACAGAGGTTGTTTCTCGTTTGATAGATACTGAGAATACAGAGGTTGTATCTTGATTAATAGATACTGACGAATACAGAGGTTGTATCTCGATTAATAGATACTGAGAATACTGAGGTTGTATCTTGATTAATAGATACTGAGAATACAGAGGTTGTATCTCGATTAATAGATACTTACGAATACAGAGGTTGTATCTTGATTAATAGATACTGACGAATACAGAGTTTGTATCTCGTTTGATAGATACTGAGAATAAAGAGGTTGTATCTCGTTTGATAGATACTGAGAATACAGAGGTTGTATCTTGATTAATAGATACTGACGAATACAGAGTTTGTATCTCGTTTGATAGATACTGAGAATAGAGAGAGTGTTGTATCCTGATTGATAGATACTGACGAATACAGAGAGTGTTGTATCTGGATTGATAGATACTGAGAATACAGAGAGTGTTGTATCTGGATTGATACAGACTAAGGTATTATTGTTGAATGTAGAACATTGAGTTCTAGAGCGAGTTGTATCTGAACGATACATACTCAGAATACAGAGAGAGTATTGTATCTGAATTGATACAAACTTAAAAGAACTTGCTGGAGTAAAGCATTTGGTACACTTTCCTTTCATTTGAATTCATCCTTTTATTTTCATTCAACATTTATTTTCATTCATCCTACCATTTTCATTCATCCTTTCATTTTCTTGCATCCTTTCATTTACATTCATCATTACCATTTTATTCATCCTACCATTTTCACACCTTTTCATTCATCCTTTCGACTTTTTTTCATTCTTACGGTTTCATTCTTCCTTTCTTTTTCACTTCTTCTTTTGTTGTCATTTATGCGTTCATTTGTCATTCATTCTTATTCTGTGAATGGTTAAAACATTAACACATGAAGTTTGTAATAATAAAGTAAGGATGAGTCATTTTTGATGAAAATGCTTAAATTCACCTTGCACCCGGCCGTTCTTAAGTTTCCTGTAATCGATTTTAAAAATATTTGAGAATTTTTTTTATTATTTTTATTTTCATTTATCCTTTCAGGTTCATTCACTTTTCTATTTATTATTTTTTCATTCATCCTTCCTCTTTCTTAATTTTCACTCCTACTATCAATTTCACTTCTGCTTTTGTTGTCTTTTTTGCCTAAATACTTCATTCATTCTTATTCACTGTGGACTTCAGTGGTTCAGATATTAACACATGAATTTATTTGTATAGTAAAGACAAGATAGATAGATAGATAGATAGATAGATAGATAGATAGATAGATAGATAGATAGATAGATAGATAGATAGATAGATAGAAAGGTTAATGAAAGATAAATAAGGATAAATGAAGAAAGGGAAATGAGAGGAAGGGAAGAGAAATGTAGGAAAGCAAACAAGGATGGAAAAATGAAAGGATTCAGTAAAAGATTAACTACAGAAAAAAATATGAATTAATAAATGAATAATCAAAATAGCTAAATGATGAATGAATGAATTAATAAATGAAAAATCCAAACAACTAAGTGATGAATGAATGAATTAATAACCGGAAAAACAGAACAACTAAGTGATGAATGAATGAATTAATAACCGAAAAAACGGAACATCTAAGGAGGAAGGAAGGAAAGAAGGAAGGAAGAAGGAAGGAAGGAAGGAAGGTAGTAAGGTAAGATGAATGAATGAATGAATGAATGAATGAATGAATGAATGGTGTGTAGAAGACATCATCTATTGTATATTGTATTATTGGTTTAGATTTCAATACACCTTGACACAGAGACACCTGGTCAGAAATCCTTAATGATTCTTTTACAGGGTGGTTCATATAAAATTTCTAAACATCTACAGGGTGTTTCATAAATTCCTTATAAACTTCTACAGGGTGATCCATAGAAACCTTCTAAACTTCTACAATGTGATCCATAGAAACCAGCTAAACTTCTACAGGGGGATCCATAGAAACCAGCTAAACTTCTACAGGGTGATCCATAGAAACCAGCTAAACTTCTACAGGGGGATCCATAGAAACCTTTTAAAGTTCTACAAAGATATTGCTGCCAATCTGCGAATGGAGGGGGTCACTTGATAATATGTAGACTTTCTGTTTTAAAAATTTCTCAAATAAAAAGTTTCTTAGACTATGTTTAAGACAGATTTTGAATGTAAGTTCAATATATGATTGAAAATATTACGATACACACAGGATGCATTGATTTACTCTGTTGTAGTTGTAGTTTAGTTATTTGATACACCTACACATAGATTAATAACAATACTGATACAACACTAAATGTTGTCTTTTCAAGATTTAAGGGTTTTTCGTTCACTATGACCCTGTGGCAGAAGCCCAAAGGAGTTTTGCATAGGCAGCATGCGCGTAAATACAGGGTTGTGAACAAAAAACCCCTAAATGTTGAAAAGATGACATCTAGTGTTCGATCAGTATTGTAATAAATCTATGCTCCTATACAATCAGCATAACAACGTTTACCTTCTTGGTTGTACTCTTTGGTTTGTTCGCAGATTTTCAAATTTCTCAAATGGGGAGAGGGGGGAGGGAGCTATATATAATCCTGTATATAATCCTGTATATAATCCTGTATATAATCCTGTATATAATCCTGTATATAACCAAATAAATTTGTTTTTATCAAACATTAAAACAATGCCTGTACTTAATACAATTCAACAAATAATTTACAAATAGATATTATTCATAATGATTATCTTGTTTAAACAAAAAAATTTCAAAATTTTGTATTTCTAAAAGTTTGCATGAAAGATCATAATAATATTGTAAATCTTTTAATATCCAATTATATTTTATATATTTGGTAAATGTTTACATTATAATCTACTAATTTATTTTTATTGAAGCATTTAGAAGCTCAATATGAAAAATTCTTACTAAGAAATTTTAAATTAAAAATTTTGGTACTATGCAGAACAAAACATTATAGACTTGAAAAATAACTGAGACCAGACTGACTTTAAAGTGTTGCCAGGTTTTTTTTCACCAACTAATTTTATATTTCCTCTCTAATATATATTCTTTTCTCTATGATTTTAGAGCTGTATGTGCAGTTTGTACATGGACTAAAATTAAAAACGAATATTTTGAAGAATACAATACAAGGAGATTTTTTAATTTGTTTTCACACTGTTTAACATGAAATGTTAAGTTGTCTCATTGTTCAAACACATACATCATCGATATATATAAATATATCTTATCTTACACAATTCATTTTCATCCTTGTCGCTTCTCTTTGTCTCCCAAAAATAAATTTGTTCAAGTTTAATTTTTCTTCTTGTTATCTCACGAGGAACTGATCCTTTAAGTCCCTGTATACGCTCACACAAATAATTGATCTCATTTACACAAATTTAAGTTTTAACAAATTTAACAGAATCGGAGATAAGAAAGTTAAATTATTTAGATTTACAAACAAAAATCTGGAGATTTTACAAAATAAAAAAAAATCTGATTTTTGAATTTTAAATTTATTTAAATTTTGAACACTCCTAGTGTTTCCCCCAATTTGCCTAATGGTTGCTCGCACCTCCCATAGATAGCTCCTCTTCATACAGATAGATAGATAGATAGATAGATAAATAAATAAATAGATAGAGAGAGATGAATACTGTCAACCTCTAAATACAAGACAATAAAACATGGAGAAATGGT
The DNA here is from genome assembly GCF_000591075.1 of Eurytemora carolleeae. NCBI lineage: Eukaryota > Metazoa > Arthropoda > Copepoda > Calanoida > Temoridae > Eurytemora > Eurytemora carolleeae. Next base: position 24,167 of record NW_019396511.1, read on the forward strand.
TTCTAGAAAACATGAAATTCTTTTCCATTAAAACATCAAAACTATTCACAGTACTTTCTTCAAATGACTACAATCCCAACCAGCCCCCTCCTCCCATGATAACCCTTTTAAAAATATTTTCAAACACAATGCTTTATGCATGGTAATGAAGTCATATATATTTGCTGATCGGCGAGGCCTCAAAGATAAAAATTTAGGAAACAATTCTCTATTTTGAAAAAAAACATTTTTTTTATGAAATTATCATTGTCACAAAATTCGGTCCCAAAAAAAGACAGTTTGGAAATAATCAATTAAAAACAGAAAATAAAAACAATAGCGTTTTACTATTTACATGACTCTCTCAAATACATCTCATCATCCCGCTCTTTTGTAAAAATAATTTCATTTTTGTGAATACTATTGGATCCTTAGACATTTATGTTGACACTGTGCTCGGCCTAGAATTATAACAAAGCCCAAATTTACTATTGTATTTGATCCGATACTCCGAATTAGAAAATGGAAGGAGGGTAAGATTCGGGGACTGCCCCCCCCCCCCGTGTAAATAAAAAAGATTAAACCTTCCTGAATAAATTTCTTTATTCAGGAAGGTTTATTTAGCTACAGATGTATATATAAATGAAACCAGGATGTTGTCGAATCTATGTATCCCTGCCTAGCTACAGATGTATATATAAATGAAACCAGGATGTTGCCGAATCTATGTATCCCTGCCTAGCTACAGATGTATATATAAATGAAACCAGGATGTTGCCGAATCTATCCCTCCCTAGCTACAGACGTATATATAAATGAAACCAGGATGTTGTCGAATCTATGTATCCCTGCCTAGCTACAGATGTATATATAAATGAAACCAGGGGGAGAATATAACTGTTATAAATCTATAGAGTTTGACATATAACAAATGATGATGCTGAGTGTTTACCCAAGAATATTTAATTCAATCATTTATTCACAAATCCTTTAAAATTCAGAAACTAATAAAAAATAAAAATAAAGGGGCTTTAGATGTAATTTGGATGGTTCTTCACTTTAAGATTGGCATGCTCGATTCGCAAAGGTACCCATACAAGTTTTAATTGATTAAGAATTCTGAGATTTTCAACATTTTTTTTATCATTTACAATTGTTGTGTTTCTTAAAGAAACATCGATTTTTGTCACGTAACCAACAAACTAATTAAATAATTTACTTATTCATAAAGAAAGTTTGTTCAAAATGTTGAGTAATTATTAAACTTTTAATTTGAATTCATTCATATTTCATTGTAGTAAAGTTTAATTAATAAATCTGGGTTCAAATTTATTTGTTTGTAATTATGTTTGTCAGTTTGTCAGTTTGTCAGTTTGTCAGTTTATCAGTTTGTCAGTTTGTCAGTTTGTCAGTTTGTCAGTTTGTCAGTTTGTCAGTTTGTCATTTTGTCAGTTTGTCAGTTTGTCAGTTTGTCAGTTTGTCAGTTTGTCAGTTTGTCAGTTTGTCAGTTTGTCAGTTTTTCAGTTTGTCATTTTATCAGTTTGTCAGTTTGTCAGTTTGTCAGTTTGTCAGTTTATCAGTTTGTCAGTTTGTCAGTTTGTCAGTTTGTCAGTATGTCAGTATGTCAGTTTGTCAGTTTGTCAGTTTGTCAGTTTGTCAGTTTGTCAGTAGTCTTTATATTCCATAGTATTTTGGGTCACACTTTAGGTCCAATTTTGAAGTTAACGTAACTTTCAACGTATTTCAAAGATGGCAATGCCCGATTCGCAATGGTACCCTAAAAAGCTTTATCTCATGACAATGCTTATAATTGTGAAAACTAATTATTTTCGATAAAGGGTTCTCTAATAAAGTGACTTACGCATTTTTCCTAGAAAAACGACAATATCTTTCACATAATTGACCAAGCAAATATTTTAAAGGTACCGTTGTGAATCGGGCATGACCTTCTTTGCGTGGAGGGGCTCTTGAAATCACGCTTACAGTTCCTTGGGAAACATGAAGATGTGGAAAGGTAAAGATGTGGAAAGATGAAGATGTGTAAAGATGAAGATGTGTAAAGATGAAGATGTGGAAAGGTGAAGATGTGGAAAGGTGAAGATGTGGAAAGGTGAAGATGTGGAAAGGTGAAGATGTGGAAAGATGAAGATGTGGAAAGGTGAAGATGTGGAAAGGTGAAGATGTGGAAAGGTGAAGATGTGGAAAGGTGAAGATGCGGAAAGGTGAAGATGTGGAGAAGATGTTGAAAAGTGAATATGTGGAAAGGTGAAGATGTGGAAAGGTGAGGATGTGGAAAGGTGAAGATGCGGGAATGTGAAGATGTGGAGAAGATGTGGAAAGGTGAAGATGTGGAGAGGTGAAGATGTGGAAAGGTGAAGATGTGGAAAGGTGAAGGTGTGGAAAGATGAATGAATGAATATATTGATAAATGAATTATGTATATCTGTAAATGTTTACCATTAACTATATTTTTATCTGTCAACTATCCCAGATAGAATAGTTTATACCGTTTCAAACCTAGCAGAGATAAAACCAACAAATATCAAGGATAGATGGATAGATTCAGTTAGGGTGGTTCAAACTTGGGTTTTAATATTATATCTAGTTCTAACAACATACTGCCTCCGGGGTACATCAAATTATAATAAATTTTCCTTAAAATTAAAATTTTACATGTTTTAACTTCTCTGTTTGATAAAAAAATAATTAAATTTCTAAATACAGGGTTACCTGCAAAGGATGAGACTGCAAAGACGACTTGAAACTCTAAAAATATGGCGATTCTACGGATAAATTAAGCCGTCTGCTAATGAAAGAACCAGGTTTACAGTGGCAGGGAATAATGAATATAATTAAGGAAACAATCAGTATAAATTCAGTCATCTCTGAAGTCTCATCCTTTGTGGATAATCCTGTATATAATCCTGTATATAATCCTGTATATAATCCTGTATATAATCCTGTATATAATCCTGATACAGATGTATATATAAATGAAACCAGGATGTTGCCGAATGAATAAATTTCCTTGAATTATCTTCGACTTCAATTAATTCCCGTCCTCGGCCATTATCCTCTATTATCCTGTGGACAGAAGTATCCTCCATACAATGGACTCTATTGTCCTCGACACCTCTCTACTATTGTCCTAGTTTTATCTATTTGGCGAAGGATATAGAAACTTGAATGTAACATATTGAAGATGTGTAGTAAAATCCCTTATTTTATGCATCTACGAATCAATAAACAATTAAAGAAAAAAAAGCTACCCCTTAATTGCCCCTCCCTTACCATTGTCCAAAAATGTAACATATGCTGTTCAAAAATGTGTACTTTAACGAACTGAACACTTGAATGTTTTAATTCTTAAATCTTTGCAACATGATGTAGTAGACCTTTTATTTTTCAGAAAAATAATACTGCTAGATCAAGTTAGAAATATTCAAGGTTTACACCATGAAGGTTGCAAAGATATAAAGATGTTACATTTAACTCTTCCTTTGAATAGAAACAGTATTTTCATATTGATTTTAGATTGTTATATTCCTCTTTATTCTTGAAATCCCCAAAAAATCCAATCCCCAAAAAAGCGTAACTGTTAAAGTTTAAATCAATATTCCTTTAAAAGATAAAAGTGTGCCAGGTTTACGAAGGGTGTTCATAAATTTTACAGAAAACGACCAAATTTTGAAGAAAAAATTCACATCTGTCAATTTAAAGAAAAATTGTTTTACTCACAAATTGTAAATTGAAAGAGAAAATGACATTTGAGTTATTTTGGGACAGCCTTTATAATCTATAAAATATTTGCATGAAATTAGAAAAATTGAAAGATTGATATCAATTTAGAAGCTTTAACACTGTAAATTCTCGGCAATTTCCTTTAACTGTAAATATTCACAAGGTGCAATAAAAACTGTTAAACTGTACACTGTAAACTATTATCAGTAGTTTTAAGGGCTGGTTTTTGGCACTGTAAATTTACGTTTTACAATTTACAGTGTGAACCAGAAAACTGTTAAATTAATGTTGACTTTGTTTTGCTTTCTTTTTTGAAGGATTCTGCAATTTGAAATTGACTCTTGACTGTTGACTGTTGACTGTTGACTCTTGACTCTTGACTGTTGACTCTTGACTCTTGACTCTTGACTCTTGACTCTTGACTCTTGACTCTTGACTCTTGACTCTTGACTCTTGACTTTTGTCTCTTGACCCTTGTCTTTTGTCTCTTGATTCTTGACTCTTGACGCTTGACTCTTGACGCTTGATTCTCGACTCTTGACTCTTGTCTCTTGACTCTTGACTTTTGACTTTTGACTCTTGACTCTTGAATCTATACATNATTGGACCGTTAATGGGTCTAAATTACGATTTCCGGGACTAATCAGAAAATAAAATTAGAATGAATCATTTTGAAAAATAAAATAAGGCTTATGTAAGAATTTTCTTGTGAAAAATGACAAGTTTTTCGAGTATTAAGGGTTTATTTCGGCGTTAAAGCTTGGAGATAATCTAACATGATATGGGACGCTCAGTATGTTCATGTAAACTATCTTCTGGGCCATCCATGTAGATTCATGTAAATCCTCTTAAGGGCCATTCATGTAGATTCATGTAAACTATCTTCAGTGCCATCCATGTAGATTATTGTAAAACCTCTTCAGGGCCATTGATGTAGATTTATGTAAACTATCTTCAGGGCCATTCATGTAAATTCATGTAAACTATCTTCAGGGCCATTCATTTAGATTCATGGAAACTATTTTCAGGGTCACCCATGTAGATTCATGTAAACTGTCTTTAGGGCCATCCATGTAGATTTATGTGAACTATCTTCAGGGCCATTTATGTGGATTCATGTAAACTATCTCCGGGACCATCCATGTAGGTTCATGTAAACTATCTTCAGGGCCATTCATGTAGATTCAAGGAAACTATCTTCAGTGCCATCCATGTATATTGGTGTAAACTATCTTTAGGACGATCCACGTAGATTCATGTAAACCTCTTAAGGGCCATTCATGTAGATTCATGTAAACTATCTTCAGGGCCATTTATGTGGATTCATGTAAACTATCTTCAGGGCCATTCATGTAAATTCATGTAAACTATATTCAGGGCCATTCATTTAGATTCATGGAAACTATTTTCAGGGCCACCCATGAAGATTCATGTAAACTGTCTTTAGGGCCATCCATATAGATTTATGTGAACTATCTTCAGGGCCATTTATGTGGGATCATGTAAACTATCTCCAGGACCATCCATGTAGGTTCATGTAAACTATCTTCAGGGCCATTCATGTAGATTCAAAGAAACTATCTTCAGTGCCATCCATGTATATTGGTGTAAACTATCTTTAGGACCATCCACGTAGATTCATTTAAACCTCTTCAGGGCCATTCATGTAGATTCATGTAAACTATCTTCAAGGCCATTAATGTGGATTCATGTAAACTATCTTCTGGGCCATTCATGTAGGTTCATGTAAACTATCTTCAGGGCCATTCATGTAGATTCAAGAAAACTCTCTTCAGGGCCATTCATGTAGATTCAAGGAAACTATCTTCAGGGCCATTCATGTAGATTCAAGGAAACTATCTTCAGGGCCATTCATGTAGATTCATGGAAACTATCTTCAGGGCCATCCATGTAGATTGATGTAAACACTCTTCAAGGCTATCCATGTAGATTGATGTAAACGATCTATAGTGCCATTCATGTAGATTGATGTAAACGATCTATAGTGCCATTCATGTAGATTGATGTAAACGCTCTTCAGAACCATTTATGTAGATTGATGTGAACATTCTTCAAGGCCATTTCTGTAGATTGATATAAACGCTCTTCAAGGCAATCAATGCACATTGATGTAAACGATCTTAAGGCCCATCCATGTAAATTTATGTAAACTACCTTTAGGACCATCCATGTAGATTCATGTAAACCTTTTTAGGGCCATTTATGTACATTCATGTAAACTTTCTTCAGGGCCATCCATGTAGATTCATGTAAACTATCTTTAGGACCATCCACGTAGATTCATGTAAACCTCTTCAGGGCCATTCATGTAGATTCATGTAAACTATCTTTAGGGCCATCCATGTAAATTTATGTGAACTATCTTTAGGGCCATTTATGTGGATTCATGTAAACTATCTTCAGAACCATTCATGTAGGTTCATGTAAACCTATCTTTAGGGCCATTCATATAGATTCACGTGAACTATCTTCAGGGCCATCCATGTAGATTCATGTAAACGCTTAATGTGTGTAGATACTGTTGAGGGCTATTTATGTTAACAATGTTTAGGCCAATAACGTCACTATTTAAGGCATTGATACAAATACTCTTTAGGCCATGTCTCTTAGAAGTATGCAAACTTTAGGCCATTCATGTAGACAAACTTTAAACTATTCATGTAAACAAGTTTTAGACCATTTATGTAAACAAGCTTTAGAATCATCAATGTAAACTAACCTTTAAGGGCCATTAAGGTAAAAATTCTTTACGCCAAGGATGTAAAACATCTTTGGTTAGCGTTATCGATGAAGACACTGTAGGGTCTTTGTTTGCGGTTACAAAACTTGTAGGAACAATAATAACAAACTTCAGGGTCAAACGTAAACAAAACGAAAAAAAACAACTTTTTTTCTCCGTTCATGCAAACCATAAACAAATCTTTAGAGCTATTCATGAAAACAAATATCGAAGCTCCTCCCTCCAGCTGCAGTAAAAACCTTTATCCATAATGTGCCCCCCCCCCCTCCTCCTGTTTTAGACCCATAAAATATGAGTTCATGGAATATCCCTTCCTCTCCTGCACCCAACCATCCCTATCTCTCTTAATTTCAATCTCACCCCCCTTTCTAAACTCCCCTATTCATTTCCCCCACCCAAAGGACCATTCAAACTGGTTCCCCTCTTTATCCCCCCCCCCTCGACTCCTTCCCCCTCCATACACCATGAATTTTCTTTTGTTTCCCTGCTGCGGGGTTACGCGCTGTAAATAAAAATCAATCTGATCTGGTGGACATCAGGGGCGGAGTCAGGGTCACGGAGATACAGAGTAAAGATACAGAGCTCGATACAGAGCTATATACGAAGCTAAATACAGAGCTAGATACGGAGCTAGATACAGTGCTAGATACAAAGCTAAATTAGGAGCCAGATATAGAGCTAAATACAGAGCTAAATACAGAGCTTTATTCAGAGCTAGATACAGAGCTAGATACAGAACCAGACACAGAGCTAGATACAGAGCTAGATACAGAGCTAGATACGTAGCTAGATGCGGAGCTAGATACAGAGTATAAATTTAGCTAGAAACAGAATCAGATACAGAGTAGAAATTGAACTATATGAGGGGTATGAAAAGGGTATGTAAAAATGGGGAATGGGATGTGGTAAAAAACAATTAAGGAATATGTAGGGGTAAATTAAATATAATTGAAAATGAGAGAGGAAAGGAACGGGAAAGGCAAGTAGAGAAAGAAAAGAGAAGAAAAATTGAAAATGAACTTTATACAATTATAAATCCTGTATTGTAATATTGTTTGCTATAGTACTATACCAGACCTGTTAGACAGATAAATAGACAGATAGATAGACAACCAGACACTGGGCTTTTGTAAAGATAGATAGACAGATAAAAAGAAAAATAAATATATGAATGAATGGTTGAATGGATGAATAAACGAATGGAAGAATGAATAGAAATGAAAAGAAGAATTTAAAGCTGAAGTACGGTAGCAGGGTAAAGCAGGGTAATTATAACTGAACAAATCTGTATTAAGCAAACATTTGTAATTCCAGGAGCTTGGCGCCACTTTCTTTTTTGACTTGATCTCAGTGAATGAAATGGAAGCAGTAAAAAATGTGTTTAAAGAACGGATTGTCTAAGGCTTTAGGACTGCATGAGTGTAATTTCAAGTGTAACCCTCCAACGAAAACAACCACGATATATAAACAAACCTACACTACGATAAAAGTTTTAAAAAATATATTTAGGTTTTTTTTGGAAAAAGTTGGGATATCAGTTAAAAATCATTTTTATAGTTGTTACTTATTTTTTGCTAAGAGAAAACGGTTGACAAAGATCAATTTGTCGGGTCTACAAGTTTTCAGAACTATTAATAGTTCACGTTTTAACGGCTCAGTGATCCTTTATACCTCCACACCCTGTAGTATATATAGGACCCAGGACCCCCTATACAAAACTATACAAAGCGAAAACTTTTACACCAAGGAATGAATGAAAAATGTCCGTGTTTCTGTGTGTTTGTCTGCGTGGGATTTCAAACTTTTATTCTGGAAATTTGTTTGGGACGAAAAAAAAAACTTTCTAAAATATACTTGGATCTCTGTCAATATTCAAACATCCATTGCAAGAGAAAATTAAGCTGGTTTTTATTTTTTTCCTACATTTATTACGAAAGTTTTTAACACATTTATTTAATACATATTGCTAAACAAACGGAAAAAAGACACACAAATATGGTTGGAAGTGACATTTAAGAAAGGGGGGGGGGGGTGCCTTTAATTTTATCACTATATAAATGCAAAATGTAATGTGGGCCAATGCCTGTAAAATCTGCTGAACCCCAGTTGGAACAGTTGCAATCTTTTAATTTACTATTTTCCACTAATTTAATCCCAGACACTGGTTTGATTCGATATCATACTTTATGAAACAAAGATGTTAAATTCTTAAAATGTTTCATACTTTTGGAAGATTTAGATGTCTTTTTGATTTGCGCATTTTTCATGCATGTTTATTAATTTTCGCTTAGCCTGGGAATTATGACGTGAACCGGATTAGATTGGTTTTGCTGTTCACTTTTCACTGGTCTCAATAGGTGTGCAGTCAGCTGGAAAACCGGTTTCTTTATCCAACATGGCGCCACAATATGGCGGCCGTAATACCCACGACTAAATTTTGATTCAATTGTCAAATATTGAGCTGAAATTGTGAGGCTAAGGTTCCTTTGAAGATATTATTCCTATGTAAACACGATGTATTTGATCCTCAGCGCTGTGACACTATGCAAACATCTTCAAACGGTGTTAGAAAAACACATTTATATGTCAAAAATTTAATTCTCTGTATGCCTCTTCTATTTTTCTTCCGAATGTAAATTTGCTCCGACGCGTAACATCAAAGCCCCAGACCTGTGTTCAATTATCCCACATTATGATCCGTGATGTTGCAAGTTTAATGTTGAATCATGAAAAGGATGATGCAACTACATCATATGATGGCCCATCCCGGGATGCTGCATTAGTTCTTGTTCTATTTTCACTCGTTTATCCATTTCATCTCCATCATCTTCGTTTTCACTGTCCTCAACATCGTCGCCAAGATCGACGCCGTCGCCGCCTTCTTGACGTCGCTTAGCCGTCGCCATTTCAGCAGCATGTCGCTTTCTCCATTTTGTTCTTCTGTTTTGAAACCAAACCTGAAAAAAATCAGAATTAATTTCTTCAATAGACACCGCAGCAAGAATTGAAATATCTTAAATAAAAATCAAATCCAACAAACAATAGCATCCATCCTTAATAAATAATGACAATGTTTGGTAAACAAAGGTAACTTCAAAACCACGAAATTTAAAAAACCAAAATGAAAATGAATAGTAAATAATTTTTATGTTTTGTAGGTTCATGTTCATGTAACTACTATGAAATATTTAACATTTATATGTTCAAGTTCAATGTTCATGTGATTACAATAACATCTATATGTTCAAGTTCAATGATTATGTGATTACAATAACATCTATATGGTTAAATTCAATGATCATGTGATTACAATTACATCTACATGTTCAAGTTCAATGTTCATGTGACAACAATTACTTCTATATGTTCAATTTCAATGTTCATGTGACTACAATACCATTGTAACAATATGGTGTCGGGCGTAACCAAGCAGAATCCCCAGAAAATATTCATTTTCACACTAGTCAGAATTTTCTTCATTTTCCATACGTGAAACATGGTACAGCAGCCTCCAGCTTTTAATTAAAGAAAATCTAATATTTATCAGATCATTCACAATACAATACAAAATAATTCAATTTATCCATAGTAATAATCTACAGGGTGTCCCATATCATCTTGAATCCTTTATTGCAATTTTTGAGACAATGATCAGAAAATATAAAAAAAAACATTTTAAAAAATTTATAAGGCAAATGTAAAAATTTGCTTGCTTGCAGAATATACTAGGTTTTTTTTGTATTATGAGAGTATATTGACGTTAAAGCTTTGAGATATTACAATATGATATGGACCGCTCTGTATATAAACTAAAACAGTTCATGGAAGGTACAGAAGGAAGGTATCAAGGAGGAACATAAACAAACTCAGAGCTCTTATTTCTCCCCAAAACTGAAGTTCACCAATTTTATATAATTTATAAAAACATTAAACATGTTTGTCCACTTTTTAAACATATTGAATTAAATTTGTTTACAACAATTTAAATTGAGATTTAGTTTGAAATATTCTGATTGTGTAAGAAATACATAAAACTTTTATAAACACCTACATGTAATAATGTTAAGAAACTTTTGTGGTTTTCCTCAAAAAGATTATCAAGTACAATAGGTGGCAACAGAGAACTAGACAAATTATACACAACGTCACAAGTGTCAAACATAACAGGAAAACGAAATGTTCTCACATTAGTTGACATGTTTTCCAAGATTAAATAAAAAAGTGTAAAAACAGAAAATTAAGAATACATAAAATTGCGCTGGTTTTACTGGAAGATAAGCACTTTATTCCAGAATTATCACTATTTCTAATAATTTTGTCGGACACATAAACAGAGTTGACACTTGTGACGTAAGAATACAGCTGTACTGCGAGTGTACTAGAATCTATTTGGTTTTCCTAATTCCCTGAAATAATATTAACCATGATATGCGTTGTTTCCCCGTAAACTAATATATATATTAATATATATAAATATATAAATATATTGCTTATTAATTCAATGAGCGTTAAATCAGGAATATTGTGAAGATGTAACATAAAATAGGTTGTCAACTATTCGGTTCATTGAGTACATAGACTTAAGTACACTGTCAGCGTATATTATTCAACTATACGGTTCATTGAATATATAGACATAAACTTTTGTCAGCGTACATATTCAACTATACGGGTATTGAGTACACTCTCAGATATAGGCTTACATTATCAGTGTACATATCCAACTGTACGATTTATTGAATACATAGACATACACTGTCAGCGTACATATTCAACTATACGGGTATTGAGTACATACTCAGATATAGGCATACATTATCAGTGTACATATCCAACTATACGATTTATTGAATACATAGACATACACTGTCAGCGTACATAGACATACACTGTCAGCGTACATATCCAACTATACGATTTATTGAATACATAGACATACACTGTCAGCGTACATAGACATACACTGTCAGCGTACATATCCAACTATACGATTTATTGAATACATAGACATTCACTGTCAGCGTACATAGGTAAATGTATAACAGTACGTATATGCATGTTTTACTGAGGTTCAATATTAAATTGACACTCTTTACAACTTGTGATCTGTTTAAAAAGTTGTCTGCCATCTTTTTTTGTATCATACAAATTCACGAAAATATTAGACGTTTAAGTTGTATTAAGAAATTAAAATCAAGGCTAGTTTTTAAAACAAATCTTGAAGGTATTAAAATGACAAACCCCCTTTCGGAAATCCCAAAAATGAAAGTTTTGGTATATGATTGTGTGATCTGAAAAATGACACGATGTATAAGTCGTCACTTAATTCTCATCTTTAATGGGACACCATTTATATTGTACTTTGAACATTATATATACAGTAACGTACATAAATATAGAGCATACAGTACATTTGTATATTCAAAATAACACTTTAATTATCTACATATCTTGAATGTTAAATCTAATTTGTTTTTTTTTGAAATTATATATATAATATCATGGATATATTATATAATTCAATCTTTTACAATATTTTAAAATAAAATTATATATTTTAAGATGTTTTAATCCCATAACACTAATACCGAGAGTTGTCAAAAATCTTTTAACCGTGTCCTAAGCTTTCAAATACGTATACAACATGAAAACTCAAAGCAATTTAATTCGAGCCCATAAAGTTGAGCCGTTTCCTCTGATATACACCCAGATACCAACATTTATGCAAACTTGTTTTTATCCTGAGATTTAAACTCGAAATTATAATAAAATGTCAGATAATCCTGAATGCCGGTTTACGCCGGGTAAAGATTGCTCCATTACATAAACCTGGTTTCACGGTGGTCCTGCACCAAACCAAACCCAACTCTCAGGTCAGCTGGCGGCAAACAGAGAAAAATCCGCCAATTCATTTGAAAATGGCGGCGGCACAAGATGGCGGCACTGGAAACATTTGTATCCGGCTAATTTCGGACAAATAAATGCGCATCAATAATGGAAAGAGCCATAAACCAATAAAATGATGATATAACTGTTGTTATGAAGGGGCAGGTTTTCCCTTTGTTCTATTATGATTAAAATTCAGTATTATTATTATTTTATGAGGAGAGCTGAAATCAAAATCAAAATTTAAAGTTTAGTAATTTAAAATTAAACATCTCTTGAAACTGATGGGTTTAATATTTGTTTGTCTATTTCACACATTTAAAAGAATAAAAAAGGTACAAGCTTTATTTAAATACTAGACAATTTTTAATCTTAAAAGTCATTTATGTTTTTACGGTTCAGGTTACTTAAAAATACATATCTAAATTGTTTTCGTTGGTAAATATTTTATTTTTTGCTTCCTTAAAGAGGCAGTAAGTGTATTTTCAATTGACCCTCCATACAAAGATGGGAATATCCTTGAAACCTTTATCTTATCAAAAATGTGGAAGATTTCGACATTTTTCTTAATCGAAAAGTGTTCATTTTTGTGAGTTTCTCCAATGCTTTTTATAAACAAGAAATCCGCAAGTCTCTTTAATGAGCAGAGAACCCGCAAATGAAAAAAAAAAACAGTTTAAAGAGCCAAAGACCACTTGCGGGCCTGCAGTGGGTTATTTCTGTATCAAACTTTAACAAAATTTTAACGGAATTGCCCAATAGAGTTTGTTACATCACTCAGTTTTCTCAAAACAATAATGAATTATAAAATCAAAAAGTTTAAAAAGATACTTTTAATCCTGGGATTCCCCCCGTATAATCCATACAATGAAAACTTTTGAGCAAGAAATTAATGTTTGTGTATATCCCCCCATCCAACAAGTTTGAGAACATCAAGCATGAAGTTTAGGCATTCGTATGCATTAAATACAATATTATTAAATTTTGGATTGTTATCTTTCAAGGGCGTATACAGGGGGGGGGGTGCAAGGGGGCAGTGCGCCCTTAGACCTGCAGAGTGGGAGGCTTAGCCCCCCCTCCCCTAGAACTCAGAGCTTTCACACTTTTAAAATCTTAAACTGAAGAGTAAAGAACATTAAAAAATTAATTTGCTGTTCATTCAGTGCACTGAGAAAATAGTATACGTGGACCAGATCAGAGCCACCATGACAGAAGTCCGAATGAAAAATCTATCTAGAATGCACATTCATCCTAATCTGATGGGTGCTATCAGGCATGGCGAAGTAAAACAATTATTTTTAAATGCCAAGCCACGAAGGCTTTCGAGTTTGGAGGTAGTAAAAAAACATTTTTTGTTTTTTAATCTAGATTTAATTTACTTTATTCATTGCACCGCCGTTTTGTAAACTTTCTTTTTATTTCAAACTAGATGAAGTGCCAGGCGTTGCCCATGGAATTTTTAAAATCGAATTAAAACAAAAATTTATAAGTTATTTAGGATTTTATCATCTCTAAGGGTATCCATGAGTTTCATCACTAAAATTAAGCCTATTTGATTTGATTTGATACTAACATAACAATATAATAAAATGTCGACATTTTAGAAACAATGCTTTTTTCTGGTAGTTTTGTTTGAAGGAGAGATAAAGTACAGTACTTGCAAGGTAATTGGACTGTATGTGTACCTTTAAAGCATCTTATACTTATGCCTGACATCCAAGAAGCCAAATGTTTTGAATTTACAATTCAAATTTTGCCCCCCCCCCCTAGATTTATTTGTGTATACACCTTTGTTATCTTACTTATCTTAATCAAACTCTTTTTATTAAGAAAAATAAAATTGATATAAAGGATTTAGTCTTTGCCACAAACTCTGAATTTATAATCCTTATATCTTTGGAACCCAATGTCGCAAATCTTAGATATTTCAAACTTACATTATTTGATTTAACAGAATTCATAGTTTGAAATATCTAAGGTCTACGACATTGGAATAAATTTCTAACATGTATCTGGATACATTTGTTTTTCTCATATTTGTTCGTAAAATGAAAACTATAGGAGCTACGAGGTCACAAAGTAGCAGGAAAAATGTCGCATGATTTGATGTTCTCCTTCTGTCTAGTTTACAGTATAAACAATATATTTTTAGCTGTTAACGTTGTGAACGAATCCACCCAATATTAGAACCAAACTAAATATTAGAACCAAACTAAATATTAGAACCAAACTAAATATTAGAACCAAACTAAATATTAGAACCAAACTAAAAAGTTTTTCATGTTTCATTTTTGTTTAAAAATATATTTACAAGGGCCTATATAGAATCAGAAGAGACGGGGGGGGGGGGGGGAAGCGCCAAATTTGACCCCCACAAGTAGAGTCTAGGTTGGGCCATTCCCCCCTGGTACGCCCCTTCAGGTCTAACTGTAAACAATGGTTCCCGGTCCAAATTAATTTGTTTTATGACACCAATTCCAGAAAATAAGTTATTCAAGTCAGGTATTTATTATCAACTGCAACATCATCAATGGAATTTGTAATTCAAAATTAAGAACAATACCAACACAGAAAGGGGGGGGGGGTTAAGAAGGTTATACCCCTCCCCCACCCCCTGCTTTATAAAATAATTAAAGTTATTTTTGACGTGTATGTGAATATATGAAAAATTATGTTAAATGAAGGGGGCAAAAGAATCTCGAAAATTTTAAATTGTTTTATTATTTGTAAAAAGATCCAAGGAGATATTGAATAGAAGGAGGGGCGATAGGGTTTCCGTACACTTTGCTGTAACACCTCCCCACTCATGTGTATATGTTTATAAATAAATCAAATTATTGAAATATGGTCTTTTCTAAAATTTATTTACAAGGATTTAATCCTCTGTATATAGTTTTATACCTTGTTATGTTAAATATTAAAGTGTATGTATAATGTGTGTACGTTTAGATATATCGCTAAACAAATATAATAAATCAATGAACTTGTTAACATACATTTACAGAGACAACAATACAGGGTGAACAAAACAAAATCATCCAACAGGGTGTATATAAAAAGTGAAGAAAGCGGATCCTGAAATATTTTTAAGGTTAGTATCCAAAACAATGATCATATGCCCCTTTAGTGAAAGTAAATTCAACCTTTATGAAGCATAAAGTCTGACCGCGTCAACCTTGTTGCACCGGCTAGTCCTGTCCATAGAGCTAGGTACAGTACAAACTGGGAACGGAAAGGTTGACCCGGCTCGGACATTCAAATGTATTTCAGCTGCCCGTGTATATGTACAGTAATGCATGTGTTTCACAGATTACATTACAGTCTATGTACAATGTATGTAAATTGTGTTTTAAAATGAATGATACTTAATATATTTAAATCTATGCTAATGTGTTACACAATGCACATGTTACAAGTTAATTCTGCAAATGTTTGTTAAAGATTATTCAATCATAAAATTTACCCCAAAGGAAATTAAAAGGAGTGTATGGCTGGACATGGAAGTTGAGGTGAGAGTGCAGTAATGTTAAGGTTTTTTTAAAAAAATCATTTGATACTTATAAGACGTTTGTACGGTAAAATCGATCTTTAAAATCCTCCTGGGACTCGCCTTCAGGAAGGTTGTGGCGCGGCACGCCTGCGCTCTTACTTAGCAATTAAACACCGTCATATAGGTTTCGAATGATTTCTAAAAAATTCTCTACATTACTCCACTCTCAGCTCAACTATCATGTCTAGTCAGACATTACCTTTAAGAATTGTCAGCCTGACATTTCTATTTGTCAGCCATCATGTTCGGATTATATATTAATATTGAAATATTGATTTATTGGGGCAAATTTAATATTTGTTTCTCTAGGCATAAATTCAAGATTTAAATATCCATTCAGGGGGGTCTACGCCCCCCCCCATCCTCCTCCCCTCCTATCTTTCAGATATAAACGTATTAGCCCCCCCCCTCAACCAGTTCTCCCAATCCAACTCTTAACATAATAGATTCGTTTACACATATTTTCAGATTTTCTATGTTCAAAGTATTTTTTGTTAAAGGAGTAATTAGTGTTTGCCGCAAACAAAATCTTTTTAAATTTCTATACGGTGTTTGATATTTCATTCTCAGATTATTTAATCCAACAGAGTTCATAGTTTAAAATATCGAAGATCTAAAACATTAGGTTGCAAAGAAATAGGAATTATATAATCAGAGATTGTGGCAAAGGCTCAATTCCTTTATTAGAGCCTACTCTTTCTTCCTAGCCAGAATAAACCCACAATATTGAATTAATAACTCCGTACTTACAAATATCAAATATGAAAAAAACAGTCCATTATCCACCTTAACAAAGTGATCAATATATCAGTCCATTTTACAATCATATAATTTGTTGCGAATCAATTGATATTTATTCAATCAGTCAATCAATCAATCGATTAATCAATTAATTTGTCTATCTTTAATCTGTTATTATATCTGTCAATATATTAGGCTTTAATCAGTCAATCAAATGTTCAATCAATCATCTTTAATCAATCACTCAACCTTTAAATGATTAATCTTTAATCAAGGAATGGATTTTTAATGAACTTTGTTACCTTGACTTGTGACTCCGTCATTCCAAGCGCGTACGCTAGTTTAGCGCGCTCAGGTCCTGCCAAATACTTCGTCTGCTCAAACGTTTTTTCAAGGGCGAAAATCTGCTGTCCAGAGAACGTCGGCCTGATAAAACTGCTAATAATAATAATAATAATAATAGTAATAATAATAATAATAATAATATCCCTCCCAATTAGGGATAAATTCTTGAAGTGCAAGCTAGACCGTCCCAATATATTTTTACCGGGAAATATTCATAGATATAATTCGGCTGGGCACGCCATGCTTGACTTATTTAGACCCAAATGAGGGGGGGGGGAAATACATAAGAATAAAAAATCTCACCCTGTAGTGCTGGTTTGGCAGGTCTAAAGCCTGTAACCTGGTTGAATAGACTCGTAAAAAAGTTTCAGAAAATTGACCAGTTTTATACAACATAGTTCAGATACAAGGCTCTCATTGGATACTATCAGACACGTCAATTAGTCCTCAGATATATTAGAGGATATTTAAGCTGTAATTTTAAAATAGACCAGAAGCCTAGTGAAGTTGTTTTTATATATCCATTATGCCTTTTTTATTATAGGATATATATAATAATAATAACAATGATTGATCAAAACAATAGATACCTCGTATGTTTCTTTTTCCCATCTTTATCCAGATGATGACCATGTAGATCTAAAAAATAATAAGAATTTGTTTTTAAAATATATTTTTTTTAACTTTATAGGAAGGAAGCAGCAAAGAAGGGTTAATGACTCAATATTGTTCTGAAATTAATCAGACAAATTTTATTAAGAATTCCAAATAGATATATAAAATTATATATATGTATATGAACAGGTTTATTTGTTTGTTTGTATTCAATTAATATCTAAAAGGCTAAATCGATCTGGCAATACACACGGATAAAATTGAACAATTTTGTCCAGAAAAATGTCGATTAATTTTTTCTATAAATCCATTAATATTTTGTAATTAAATTTACATAAAAGAAAAAATTTGCTTTGACCACCATCTATTTACTTTATTCATATTGTTAAAAACTAAAAACAAAAAAATGTTACAAAACATTTACGAAAAAATAGTAGATTTAAATGCAACATTTAAAAGCTAAAACTGTTAATAGAGATTGAGCGCGGAGCACCCTAAAAGTCTAGTTAAAGCAAAACAAGCAAAAGCCGCGGCCGGTCCTTTTAAATTAAAAAATAAAACATATTTAGAATTATATTTAAAAAATCACTTACTATTTAGAACGAATCTATCTCTCCACACTGTAGGATTAGAAATTAAACCTGAACCAACACAGGTTAAATAATTTCTATGCCATAGGGAGTTTCAGGGGGTTCCAGGGGGTGCCATGTGGATTCTGGGGGATTAAAGGAGGGTTTCAGGTAAGGTCAAAGGAGACGGTGACTAAACATAAACTACACAAAATATTGAGCTTTTTTTGGTAGTCTAAAAATTGAAAATTTCGAACCAAGTTTGACATGGAGGGGTTGAGGTTGAAGGTATATACTTATTGCAAAGAGGTATAGAGAACTAAGATGGTATGTGTACACTCTGCTGTGACGTACTGATACTAGTATTATTGTATACAAGCAACATTAAGTTGTTGTGCTGCAACCGACTGTTTTTGTTTACAATCAAGCTAGTTCTTGACCTGATGTAAAATGTAAACGAACTCTATCCTTCTCTCATGAGAAGTGCTGTTTATCGTTTTGCTTTGTTTTTCAAAATCTTTTCATAAAATCCCCACACTGCAAAACTGTATTTGGTTAAAGTTTACTTTTAATAAACTTTTTCCAAAGTTGGTTAGTTTAAGGCATCTAAGAGTAAAAAAAATTACTATTTTCTTACTCTATGCTAAATTTTGACCCTGAGAAAAAATATATGCAAAAACGGTGGAACCCGATTAACAAGACACTACTCCTGAGTTCTACTCTAATCAGATCTAGAGTATTTAAACTGTGTTTCCTTGTATTCCTGGCCAGTACAAGGCTGCTCGTTGATGCGGGGTCAACTCAGAAAATTTTCCTCCACCAAGACCCTGAAATAAAAGGCCAAGTTTGAAAATAATATCCAAATAAGAAAATAACATTTATTTCATACAAAAGTTTTCTTTCTAAAATTGATTTTAAAAGCAAAATACAGTCAAATAATATTTCTTTTTTAGTCAGTTCTAATCTAGCAGCATATTTATATACATTGGGGACCAAAATATGCCAGACAGGGGGGGGGGGATAATTTTCAATGAAACAGACAAATGCGTATTTCAAAGAGATTTTATCGACAGGATAACGGGAAATTTTTTCATTTATTATGTTTTTTTTTTACCTGATTAATATACGGGTTTGGATTCAATCCAAACCTTGAGATATTTGATAAACTTTCAACTGTCCTATCGGTGGTTGGAGATACCGCCGAGGGCATTGAGAGGGCGGTTCGGCGGTTAAGAATATTGTCTATACCATGTGGGTTGACCGGGTTGGTCTGCACTGGGCTGGACGGGTTGGATGAGGGTGGGGGGGAAGGGGAGAGGGGTGTGTGTCCGAGCATAGCAGACTTCATATCGGTCATAGTGTGCAGAGCAGCTAAAGAACTGTTAGCGCCTAAATAATTTTTAATAAATTTTTTATAAATTTATTTTAAGTTTTTCGAAAGAACAGATTAGTCGCTTCAAACTATGATTTTCTAATTCTAGATCTTTGCTGAAACATCAGAGGTCCAAAACATCAGGTTCCAAAGATATTAGGATAAATTATAGTTTAAGCGCGAGTTGTTAGTTCCTATGATGGAAACTTCAAAAACAAGGTTTAAAGTTTTCCACTGTGAAGCAGACATTTCCCTCTTTAAATGAAACGTCACCTGTTTTATTTTTATTTTTAATTATACGACAGTAATGTGTTTAAAATTTTGACATTTATAGCATATTTGATTAGAAATTAGAACTATTGAAATAAGATCTACTTAATGATATGTTTTATTTCAGTCCAGTGTGCCCAATCAAAATTGCTCCAAGCATTTTATTCCTATTTCAAAGAACTAAAAGTGTACTGCAATTTCTGTACGGTGGTAAGACACAAATATTTTCTTACGAAGAAACTCTTTTTTCTCTATATTTTATCTCTTTTTGTTTATAATATTTCGTTATTGTATCTTAGTAGTTGAAAATCTTAAAAGTTTTTAAGGGATATTTGTTTGACTAGCTATTGATAACAAATAAAACAAAATAAGATTACTTTTCTCTGACTGCACTATAGTTTCAGTAGAAGTAAATATTTCCATTTACTGTTAGCGCCGATTGAATGATTCATAACTCTTATTGGATAATGAGATAGATAGAAAGATAGATGTGACCGTCATACTATTTCTATTGGTCAAGAATAGACATCAAGCACATGACTGAACCCTTATTGGATCAGGCGCTAATGGACTCGGCATACAGGAGTATCTTGAAGTATAAAATTTAAAAAAATAGGTGTTGTGAGGTTGCAAAGTCTGAATGGTACCTGCAAGTAAACCTCTGTGCTGCGAATTAGTTTCTGAGTTAATAAAATGTAAACCTCTGTTCCCCTGGCTATTCTCACTTAAACCTAAACAATAACAGAACATTAAACTTCAGCACACGAAACTAGCCAAAGCTAAGCGTGTCCGGGCAGTAACGAATTAAGAAATTCCAGTTTTGTTTCTTTATTAGAAAATATTCTAAAAATTTCAAAATAGAAAATGTAAAATTATGCATTGGGGAAGATTGGTTCGAAAGTTAAGGTTGGCTGACTTTTGATCCCGGACATTTGAATCACGTTTATAATTAAAAAAAAAAATAATTTCTATCGTGGTTTTTTAAAAAAATAACCTGCGCATTTATACTGCAGGAAAACGCATAGAAAAAACATAGAAAAACGACTACACGAAGACATTATTGATCAGATAATGCTAGGTTTCAAGGCCGGGTATAACCGTTGTTAATCAGGCATTAGCATCTTAGCATGGACGGTCACTCGACCTAACCAATAATTTTAGACTAATTATTTGATCAAGTTAACCCCAACCTGTTTTGGTTTTACGTAAATCAAAATAAGTTTTGTTCTAAAAAAAAAATTAAAGATAAATTTGTATTGAATTCTTCAAGTTTTGATCCTCTATTAGAAAATCTACTAAAATATAAAGATAATGTAATAATCTTGTATTTCAAAACTGGTTTGAAAGTTAAGACTCACTGACTGTTAAACCCCTGTTAAAGCCAAATATTTTACAAAAAAAAATCCAACTTCTTTTAACCCGAATGGTTGCGTGTTTTTCTATTAAGTTTATAGTTTAAATTCCACAAAAACAGTTTAATTTTGATTTTTCTTGTGAAAAATAACAGCTTAAGCTATTATTAGGTCGCAAATTCATTCCTTAAAGCAAGCTTTGTTCCACAATTGGATTTGATCGGAGCTCGGTTAATTTGTTTTGAATTTTCCAAAACCGTCAAATGTTTTAAACCAACACAAGTTATATAATTAGTACTTTTTGATTTTGGTAATCCTGAAAAGTTACATCAGTATTCGAGACCGGGCCGACTTTAAAGTTTTTAAGAAGTAATTGGCAAAACTCTCATCTTACAGCATATGGAACACAATAACCAAATGTTCGAATAACTTGGACAAAAATTGTGTTTTAGGATTTTTATTTTCAACGTTATGTAAGTAAAAAATTACCTGAAAGAATATTAAACATAGCTTGATGTGTTGAAGAGGGAGGGGAAGGGGGAGGAGCAGGGTTAAAACTCCCCGACATGCCTCCAGTCGAAAAGTCAATCATCGAAATATAAAAATTCGAATCACTTTTCTCAAATCCACATCAAAACTGGTTTAAAATGTGTTCAACTCGCTGTATCACTCGTTTTCTATAGTTTACTTAATTCCCGCTAATTAATTAGCACTAAACGTGGTCTGCTGCACTAGGATTGGAAGCAACTATTAATTTTGAGCGTAATTAGCAGGATATAGTGTCTGCTGGGGCTATAATACCACTTCACGGACTCCACTGACACTCAAAAACGCGAGAAATTGGTGCTCAGCCTCCCCCGACCCGCCCTGGCCCGTCCCAACACGGCATTATTGCAATTTGATTGGCTACCTCGGTCAAGTCGGCCTCTGATTGGTTGGATTTATACCGGGACAGGTGAATTCTCGTCGCTGATTGGTCGAAGCATTGCGTGATAATATCGGTCTTTAGTTTTTGTCGTTTACAAAGTGTTTTGTAAAAGATTGGGTTTAGGGCTTGGAGGGTTATAGACGTACATATTGGCTGATTCACACATTATAGTTTATTAAGACAGATATTTTTCCTGTTTTGCACTAGGGTTTCTTTCCCTTAAGCATGCTATTGAGAAGCTATTCTGAAAATAGGACCAAAAAATTGTCGCCCCGCCCCCCCCCCCTGTATCCGCCCCTTAGCCTAATGATCAAATGATTAACTATAAATCGATTAAATTCATATTATTAGGTCTCTAAGCCATACACATTTGACTTGTAAGTAAATTGCATGTGAGATATAAATCTTAACTCTACATATTGAAGACCTATTTGAAAGAACAAAAATGTAACCGGATATATTTTTTGTACTTTTCCTTAAAATCTAAGTTAGATGAGCGACGAGGTCATAAAGGCGTAACCAGTAATGTTGCTGAATCGTTTGATTAGAAAAATCTTAAAGCGATTCTTCATATATAGTTCAAATACATACATTACCTTAATTATTGAGTTTATTTAAACTAAGCTATGTATTATCTACTCAAAAAAGATTCTGAGATCGAGTCTGAGACTCACAACTCTCTGTTTATTGTTCACTCAGAAAACCAAAAATTTGAGTTTATGACTCAATTCCTTTATCTCACCTTCCGGTCTATCTTGAAATATCCATATTCTGCATTTGCGTGAAATCGTTCATAATTTTATCAGTTAATCCTTCTAAACTGAAACTTGAATTAAACGGTTTGAGGCTTTGCAATACTAATATCCAGAGTAATAATAAAAAGAACTAGAACAAGAACAGAAGGTCAGGTTCGAGAACTACTAATACTTTTAAGTTGGCCCGGGCTTTCGTGACTGAAATAATTTACGATGCGATCCGTCAGGAATTGGAGCAAAATTTAATAAATAATTTGTTAGTTAATTTCAAAAAGTTTTAGTCTTTTATTAAACCAAATTTGCAAAAAAAAACATTTTTTGAGTTGATATTTAAAAAGAATTACGAAAGTTGAATTACACCCTGAATTTTTTTGTCTCAATACATAAACAAGTCTAAGGATCAAATTTTTCCACATGTTTAATTGTATGAATGTGAATTAAAGAACGATAAAAATATTAAAAATAACCTCTAACTTTAAGCTCTTTTAAAGTCATGGGCTTTTTGTTTCCTTGAATTATACATAGTAAAAGAAATTTTAATTATATAAACTTGGTTTTTTAGGTAAAAAAAAGTGTGAAAAGTAATGAAACAGAACATTTTTGAACCTGTAATCACATTAATTCCAATATTTTCGTGACATTTGTAAAAGGAATAATAAAATTTTTATAAATTACAAATTTGTTCTACAAAATCATCATGTCATCAAAAAAATAATTTTAATTAATTTTAAAGATTAAAAACGGAATTCCGAATAGAAAACAGGTTGGCGAAATTGTAATTGTCTTCATTAATTGGAACAATATTGGTAATTTCAAATATACTTTATATAGAATCCCTTAAATTGGCAATTTTTATATCCAGAGGATTATAAGGCTTTGAGATTATAAATTGGGTGGCTCGACTTTTATAGCGGTAATTTAGTTTTCCGGTAAAATCTACCAAGTGCGGGAAACGGCTTGGGCAACGCTGGGTTCCCAAGCAAGTAAATTCATATCTATATACTTAAATAAGTACGATTCTAGATATTTCTGAAACACCAAATGATCTTCGACAGATACCTTGATCCTAAAGAATATCTTTTTTTAAAAGATATTTTTGAAGATAATTGTCATTGAAGAGTTTTCAAAGCGAAAGCTTCAATAACGAGAAGAAATAAGGGGGGCAATGCAGGGGGGTCCGGTATTTTTCAGTTGAAGAGGAGGGGGCTTTTAGAATAAAAACGAGGGGTGTAAAAGTCAATTAATTTTAGCATAGTTGAAAATATTGCGACAAGGGACACAAGGCATTGAGGAGGAATTTGAAAGGAGGGGCCCGGGGGGTAGGGGATCTTAAAGGGAATAAATGAAAAGTAGGAGGTTGAGATTAGAATGGGAAGGAGGTTTGGGAATTTGTATCATTTTATGTCAATATCTTAACTAAACATCTTTAATTTTCTGATGTTATCAATATCAAAATCATACTAGACACTAAATATGTAAATAGGACGATACGACTTTTGATTAAAAGAACTAACGTATCCTTTGTTTTTTACTGCTTTTCTTTCCTTTATACATTTATAATTCAGTCAAATAAAGGTAAAATTCACTTTTACAACCTCCCCTCCCCCCCCCTCCAGCTTCCCCTTGTATGTATATATGTGTATAATGATATGAGTATGTTTATCTTTACTTATTCACACAGACTTACATTGTACAAATTGATATAACAGACCTGAAGTAGGGTGCACCAAAATGATCAAATTTATCAGAACAAGAGTAGGGTGCACCAAAATAATCGTATTTATCAGATCTAGGGCAGGGTGCACCAAAATAATCGTATTTATCAGATCTAGAGTAGGGTGTACCAAAATCATCGTATTTATCAGAACTTTATAGAGTAGAGTGCACCAAAATAATCGAATTGTTATCAGATCTAGGGTAGGGTGCACCAAAATAATCGTATTTATCAGATCTAGAGTAGGGTGCACCAAAATAATCGTATTTATCGAACTAGATTAGGGTGCCCCAAAATAATCTTCTTTAAGAGAACTGGAGTAGGGTGTACCAAAATAATCATTTTATCAGAACTATAGTAGGGTGTGCCAAAATAATCATCTATAACAGAACTGGAGTAGGGTGCACCAAAATAATCATCTTTAACAGATTTGGAGTAGGGTGCATCAAAATAATCATCTTAAACAGAACTGGAGTAGGGTTCAACAAAATAATCACCTTTAACAGAACTAGAGTAGGGTGCACCAAAATAATCATCTTCAACAGAGCTTTAAGTAGGATGCGCAAAAATATTCAATAGTAAGAGAACTGGAATAGGCTGTAGGGTGCTCCAAAATAATCATCTTTGACAATTTATTAATATTGCATTGAATGTTAGAAAAGAGAGAAAAAAATTCATTTTTCTCAGGACACAGTGTAAACACTAAGAAAACATATTCGAACACATAAAAACAATAATGTTTTTCCTAATACATTCCTTGAAATAACTTTCTCACGTCTAAAATGGGTTAGGAAGGAATCAAATTAATTTTGATTCAGATCGCCATATCGCAGCAAAAGTTAAAAAAGAACATATTGTTTCGAGAAAAAAGTAAAAAAAACAGGATAGAAAGTGCTAATTTATGCACGTTTTTATTTCTTGTCCTTTTTTTGAAAGATTGTCTAATGGACAATTTTATTTGCACCCACAAGTAACAAAATTGATTTTTTTGACAAATATTAAGACAGAAATCTTTTTTACTTTTTGAAACCTTTTTTTAAATGTTTATTTCCGTTTTAAATGTATATTTCCGTTTTAAATGTTTATTTCCGTACTAAATGTGTATTTCCGTTTTAAATGTGTATTTCCGTTTTAAATGTTATTTCCATTTTAAATGTTATTTCCATTTTAAATGTTTATTTCCGTTTTAAATGTTTATTTTCCGTTTTAAATGTATATTTCCATTCAAAATGTATATTTCCATTTAAAATGTTTATTTCCGTTTTAAATGTTTATTTCCGTTTTAAATGTATATTTCCGTTTTAAATGCCTAATGGAACAGGAAAAGATGCCACACCTTATCAAATTATAAAAAGTTGTAAATATGGGATACCCTATTGTCCATAAAGGATGAGATTTTAAAGTTAAGAAATGCAGGGTGTTCCAATAAATATGAGAATAAAGGGACGATTTAAAATCGTCTTTCACTTCGGACAGTTGTTAAATAAAAAGAGTTTAAAAAGTTTGTTTTAGCTTATAGAAAGTTAAGACAAGTTTATTTTTTGATAAAATTAAATCTGGTTAAATTTCTCGATATCAGCATCAACTTTGAAATTACAAAAAAGACAGCCCAGTTTTTAAACCCCCGAAAAAAAGGAGTTGTTGATGGAAATTGTTTAATAAAGCTGTAATACTACTAAAACTTTGCCAAAATTTCTATATATATAAAGTTGATATTTCACATTATATACGTTAATATTTCTGTGATTAATGTTTAATATATTGATGTATACAGTGTTATATACGTAATTTATATTGATGGTTTTATCTATATATATAAAATTATCTATCTATCTATCTAATATTCTTTTTATTTGATTAGTCCATGTGTTCACTACACTCACTATACAAACCTTTTAATACTATCATATCAATATATAGGTGGGGGAGGGGGGTGGACAAGGGAATGGAAGGGGGGGGATTGGGGAGTGACGGGGGGAATATGTACAGAAATAAGATAAGAATGAAGTAGAAATAAATAATTAAAAAATTGACTACAATGGTAAGCGTTTATATTAATACAATGAAAACGAGTTTTGATTTCAATGTTGATTTTTGAAGCTTTTAAACAGCATGGATACAAATAAACATGGAAACATTAAGAGAAGCTGTCGATTAAAAAAGCTACCCTTTGATTACTTTTAAACTTGTAATTCGAAAAAAGCTTGTTAACAATTACAACCTAAAAAAGTCGTCTTCTATGTATTGATATAATCGCCTGCCACTGAATAATAAGTCACTTTAAGCAATACGAATATTTATAGAGCTGGGACCAGAAAACTCTGGAATAGAAAGACGACTTTTAGACTCAAGTTTCGACTTTTGATACTCCAATCCACATGAAACACAGCAATTATTCAGTGTAAACAGACCCATTTGACTAAAAAGTGATTTGATAAGTTAATTACTAGTAAACTATTTGCTTTGTAACAACGTCAAATACACTTAATTAATGTTTATTAATGTTTTCCACAGTTTTCTGGTTCTCACTTTAAAGGGAATTTTGACGTAGTTTTCAGTGACCGTATTTGTAACGTGGGAAGTGACCGTATTTGCACAGCAGGGAAGTGACCGTATTTGTAAAGCAGGGAAGTGACCGTATTTTATACAGCAGAGACTTCTGAAAGAAAATGACAGAATTCAAACAATTTTAAGGATGAAAAACGGTGATATCTGAAAACCCTTACGAATACCGAATTGTGAATCGGACAATCATCTCTAGATCAAATCACTGAAATTTCATCCACGGTTGATTTAAAAAAAACGTCAAGAACCGTCAAGCTATGAAATCACAAAAAAAAACAAGAATTTTATTCCTGAACTATAGTATTGAGAAATCTTTAGAAATTCATCTTTTATCCGAATCCTGTTATAGTGTTATAGTATCGAATTTAGAAGTTAAATCTAGGATTAATACATAGATAGATCGATAGATAGATAGATAGATAAATAGATAGATAGATAGATAGATAGATAGATAGATAGATAGATAGATAGATAGATAGATAGATAGATAGATAAATAGATAGATAGATAGATAGATAGATAGATAGATAGATAGATAGATAGATAGATAGATAGATGGGTAGATAGATAGAAGATAGATAGATATATATATGGAAAGACAGTTAGATTAGCGGACAGATATAAAGAAGGATAGATAGATAGATAGATAGATAGATAGATAAATAGATAAATAGAAACATAGATAGATAGATAGAAGGATAGATAGATAGATAGATAGATATATAGATTTATAGATAGATAGATAGATAGATAGATAGATAGATAGATAGATAGATAGATAGATGGATGGATAGATAGATAGATAGATAGATATATAGATTTATAGATAGATAGATAGATAGATAGATAGATAGATAGAAAGATAGATAGATAGATAGATAGATAGATAGATAGATAGATAGATAGATAGATAGATAGACAAACATAAATGCAGATAGGTAAAAATATATAATAGCTAGATAGATAGATAGGAAGGTAGAGAGACAGATAAATATATATATATATATAACATCTATAGGTTTTAGATATAAAGATCACGAGCAGCCGTAGTGCATTTGAATTTCCGAGCCGGTCAACCGAGTTTGTATCTATGGACAAGACTAGCCGGTGCAACAAGGTTGACGCGGTCAGACTTTATGCTTCATATAGGTTGAATTTACTTTTACTAAAGGGGCAGATTTGCGTGAGATGGACTTATTAATATAAGCAGTGTCCGAATTTAATGAATTTAAGCCGCGCCTCAAATTCCCAAAAAACTGGTTTCAATTGAGCGCCGGCTTAAATCTTAAAACGTTTAATACAATTTTAAGTGGAACCAACCATATTTGAGCTGCGGCTTAAGATAGTATAGTATAGTAATAGAATAGTAAGAGGACATGTGAGTGCAATACTGAAGTGCATTTGATGTTGTTACAAAGCGAATAGCCAGTACATTTTTAAATTACTAATTAAGTGAAATGGGTCTCTATCTTTACACTACCCAAGTGCTGTGCCTCATGTTCATTGGACTATTTAAAGTCTTATCCTTGAGTCTGAAAGTCGACTATATTTTAGAGAGAAAGATTTAGCCCTTGTGTATATATTTTAGAGAGAAAGATTTAGCCGTAGTGTATATTTTTTAGAGAGAAAGATTTAGCCGTAGTGTATATATTTTAGAGAGAAAGATTTAGCCGTAGTGTATATATTTTAACATAAATACTTGTTTTATTGTAAACAGTTTATACAATGTATAGTTGTAAATCCATTAATACTTAAATGGACTGTTAAGATAAAATGAAATGGAGTACAGGCTGACATTTTAGGAGTTGATCGCGACCAATATTAGTTCTATCTGATGTCCCTGTCTTGAGAAATTGATACAAAATCTGTATCTGGTCACGTGGCTCCGTCGGCCATAATATGACGTTTAAATGAGTTTTTGTATAACTTGGTCACAAATTTTAGGCTTCAGCCTGGACCGACAAAAGGTTAAACGGAAAGGGGAAGGGGGAAGGGAGGTATGGGGGAAGAAAAATCACAAAATTTCTAACAAATTAACAAATTCTCATTATTTAATAAGAACATGAAATATGATTCAAAATTAATCTACAAAACCCCCGCCACCCCCTTTCCCCCGATCTTATTCACTCACTGTGTATATGAGCGCATTTGGTGTGAGTGAGAATTAGTGTCAATCACTGTATTCTTCAAGAATAAATCATCTATATACCATGGGCTCTGATATAATCTATTAAATGGTACAGGAGGGGGGGAAACAAATTTGAGCCCCCCTTGACAAATTCCTGAATACGTCCCTGGGAAATACCATTTGTATTTGCAATGCCTTGTTTCAAATGAATGGCATTGTCGGAGAGGATATTTTAACAGTTTTAGAAACTTATAAATGAAGAAAGCACAATCAGTCTCTTTTTAATTCTTAAAGGGAGTGTGCGCGTAATTTCATCCTACTTCCCATGAAAAGATAGCAATGCCCGATTCACAAGGTTTGTTTGATCAAGTGTTTATTAGAGAACAATATTTGTAATTTAAATAGATTATTATTTTTAATTGTAGTTTCTCTACAAACATGACTCGCGCAATTCTCTGTAGAAAAACATATTTTAATTACTTGAATTAAACATAAAAGAATAATCTTCCACAGTATTGATCTGATATAGGTTTCATGAGTACCGCTGTCATTCGGGCATTGCCATTTTTGCATGTATGGTCACTTAAAATTAAGCTTACAGTCCCTTTAGGTTTACAATTCCTCACTGTAGGTATATTCAGGTTCAGATCAATAGATAATTAATGATTGTCGGTAGCTGGGAGGTCCTTTCTTCTTTACAATCAAGGAATAAACATTAGGAACCCTGAGGTCCTTTCATCTTTACATATTCAAGGAATATACATTAGGAACCCCGAGGTCCTTCTTTCTTTTCAATCAAGGAATATACATTAGGAACCCTGAGGTCCATTCATCTTTACAAACAAGTAATATACATTAGGAACCGCGAGGTCCTTCTTTCTTTACAGTCAAGGCATAAATATTAGGAACCCAGAAATCCTTCTTTCTTCACAATCAAGGAATATACATTAAGAACCTCGAGGTCCTTCCATCTTTACAATAAAGGAATTTGCATTAGGTACCCCGAGGTCCCTCCATCTTTACAATCAAGAAATTTGTATTAGGAACCCCGAGGTATATGGTTAGGGGTACAATAAAGTAAAACAAAGGTTGGTGCATGGTTAGGGGTACAATAAAGTAAAACAAAGGTTGGTACATGGCAAGGGGTCCAATAAAGTAAAACAAAGGTTGGTACATGGTTAGGGGTACAATAAAGTAAAACAAAGGTTGGTACATGGCTAGGGGTACAATAAAGTAAAACAAAGGTTGGTACATGGCAAGGGGTCCAATAAAGTAAAACAAAGGTTGGTACATTAGGGGTACAATAAAGTAAAACAAAGGTTGGTACATGGTTAGGAATCATAAAGTAAAAGTTAGATAGGATAAATAGGAATTCTTCTTTAACCATAGCACAGGATGAGGCCCTGGAAAGGGGGTTCAGAAAGTGTCCTAAAAGTTATTCTAGGACCAGTATTTGTTAATTCGAAAAATGATCGATGACTACTGTTTGTAATATCTGAATGATTTGTTTGGAATTAAATTGATTTGTTTACGATCCGAGTTGAATGTTGCATCTTTCCGAATTTGTATGGACGCTGCGTTCTTCGGTGCGAGTCGTTTTTAACAATTTTCTCCTTATAGACGCAACAGATAGAAGTAAGATAATGATTAGTAGCGATCAAAACAGCTTTTTTATCGCATTAAGCCTATACCCCCTTTCATTTTTCGCGAACACTCCCTTTAAGGATAAGGAGAGAGAAACTTTGTTTATCCTTTGCTAAAAATCGCATAAAATATCAAAGGAACTTTGCTCTAGTCACTGTAGAACCAATTGCTCACAACCACCAGCTACGGAACGTTGAAATACAGAAGATCTGCTATTCCTCATATGAGGAGAAAATTAAATTCCCTATGATAAATCTTAAAAAAATAAAAAAAAATAAAAAATGCGATATTTATTGGTAAAATAAGTTAGTGTACTTATAATGATAATAATCTTTTTATTTCAATTAAAGTTTAATAGAAAATATATTTTTTACCTCCGTAAAAAGCTAGTCATAATGAACTTGAAAGATTAACCAAAATGTTATCCAATTTATTCTCTTTTCTTTACATCCTTCTTTTCCAAATAGTTTTAGTTCACACTGGAAATTATAAAAAAAAATCAAATGAATAATTTATTACAATATAGAAAATTGCACAATATCTACAGAGGAACAGGATTTTCAAAACTTTGTTAAGGTATTTTAAAGTAGAAGCTAGGGTTAAATTCCATCTTCTGAACAATAACAATTTAACAACATTTCCTAAACGCATGCTTAATTACTAAACAGACCTTCTCGTCTGGTTAAAGAGAATGATATTGATATTCTAATACTTCTAATTAACAGTTCTTTCCCTTATTGATTTTAAAAAGATCGGCAAATTAAAATTTTTAGTACACAAGTGCTTAAAACAAAACAAAAAACATTTTTATAATGTTAAAAAACTAACATAAAATATTACATAAAAAACGATATTTCATGCAGCAACTAAATTCTTTCAATTTTAAAATTGAGCATTTATTTTAAATTGCCCACAATTTAAATTGCGGGCAATTTAAATTGTGGGCAATTCCAAATGGCGGAATATTCAAACTGGCGGGAAATTCAAAAATGAAGGACTAACTGGCGGATTTCTACACAAATCATTTTTGATTGGGTGGAGGGGGTGGACGACCCGACATCATCATCTGCTGTCGATATGCCTAAACAAACATCATTAAACATCTCACGTGTAAAACTAGCATCTATTAAACCAACACCTGAAATATACATAAATAACATTTGTAGCCATTAGGTTTGCAATCGGAATTCCGTTTACGTAAGTGAAATAAGTTAGCAATATTCAGGACAGCAGACAAAAAAATGCAATGAACTTTGGCTGAATTCCGAAATATCTAATTGCGACGCACATTTCAAGGGGGTTAGAAATATCAAATATATGAGAAAGATGTTTACAAGTTAATCAAATCAAAGCTGTAAAACAAGGGACTGTAGACGTAATTTCAAGCGATCCTTCGGCTGTAGAGTTGGCATGTCCGATTCACAACGGTACCATTTCACCATCGACTGATCAATACTTACACCTACATTTGTCCACAGACCTGCTTGAAATTGTTGATAACGTTGTATGGAGGATGTTTTGAATTTTAAAAATATTATCCTGCACCTCGGTGAATCAGACGTGTCACATTACACGGAGGGTACAATCAATTTACGTGTACAGTTCCTATAAAGAATTCTAGAAAACCAAGATAAATAATTGTTTCAACATTAGAACGAACACAGCTTACCTGCATCATTTGTGGTGTGTAGTGGTTGTAGTTTCCAGGAGGTCCTTGTCCCATACCTTGCTGCCCAGGTCCTATATTAGGACCTCCTTGTCCCATAGGAGGACCCTGACCCATACCAGGAGGTCCCTGTCCCATCCCAGGAGGTCCTGGTCCCATTCCCTGTTGTCCAGGTCCAGGTCCCATCCCTGGTTGTCCTTGACCCTGACGTGGTCCCTGTTCTTGTAAATACTCCCTGGAATATCCGCCGTACATCTGTCTCACCTGACCACCATGCATCTCGTGGTGACCACCTCGAGACTCTGCATGACCACCCCGACTTTCCATTTGGTTTTGTCTGGAGTCCTGTCCTCCGCGACCATCATGAGGACCTGCACTTGCATCATGAACATGACCTCCACGAGATTCGTGACCTCTACCAGATTGAGGATGCTGACCTCTGGCCTCGGCATGAGCCATCATTCGAGGATCCCCTCCTCGAGTAGCCTTTATAATAAAAATTTTACCAAAAATGAATGGGTCATAGGTTTAATAAAATATTAAGGGAGTTCTGCCCTATTCCCCCCCCCCCCCCATTCCCGACATAATTAAGAAGCTTTACGCTAAGTGCTAACAAATTTATAGTAGTGATTTTACCGCCTTTTCACCAGCATTACTGACCCATGATTATCCCCCAGCCGAGGGACGTTGAGTTACATTACATTCCTTAGGACAAATAAGTAAAATAACGACCCGCTCTATATATTTAATATATCTAACCTCATAATAAGCTCTCTGCTCCTGGATTTGTCTTTGTTCTAATCTTTGTCTTTCCAACGCCATCCTAGTCAAAATATTCATTAGGTTTTATCAAACAAATTACAATATTCATTAGGTTTTATCAAACAAATCAAAATATTCATTAGGTTTTATCAAAATATTCATTAGGGTTTATCAAACAAATCCAAATATTCATTAGGTTTTATCAAAATATTCATTAGGGTTTATCAAACAAATCCAAATATTCATTAGGTTTTATCAAACGTTCAAAACCATAACAAGTCTTACAAAAGACTCTTCATTTTTTTCTGTGGTTTAATAAAAAACAAAAAACAATATTTGTATGTATGTTAATGAATTGACTAATGCGAAGTTATTAGGCAAGAAACTTGGTGTATATTGAACAAAAGGTACAAAGTCTTATATAGTTTAAAAACAATTATAGGGATTGAAATCGTAATTTCAAGTAGTCCTACATTGGTAGAGTGGCATGAAGGATTCACAACGGTTCCCTTCAAGCTTTGTCTATCAAGTATGAATCAGATATCCATGCTTCTGTTTATAAAAACAGTTTATTTTCATTTGTGGTTTACTGCAAAATTGAGTTGAGCACATTTTGCTTATGAAACATCGGAGAGATTATCAGAATTTAATAAGTCAGAAAAACATATTGATAAGATTAGGTTTCAGGGGTATCGTTGTGAATCGGACATGTTTATTTTTTTAAATGGAGGCTTACTTTAAATTACAACAACATAAAAAACAGAAATATTTCTCACCTTTGATCATAGGAAACATTGCCCCTGTCCCCCTCCCAGCGCCCCTGGTCGTAAGAACCTCTGTGATATTCTCTATTTACACCTTCTGGCCCCTGAGGACCCCGGACTTGATCTGGATGTACTCTGTGACCACCCTCCTTATCCCGGGCTCGTTGGGTTTCTTCTTGCTGTCTCAGGAACTCCTGTGCAAGGTGTACAGTTTATTGTATTGTACAATGTTCAGGGTGTACAGTTTATTGTATTGTACAATGTACAGGGTGTATACTGTATACTTTATTTTATTGTACAATATACAGGGTGTACAGTTTGTTGTATTGTACAAGTTACATTGAGCAATGTACAGGGTGTACAGTTTATGGCATTGTACAAAGGGAGTACATTTAATCGTTTTGTATTATGTACAGGGTGTACGGCAGGGGTCCAGCTAAAGATTTTGTGTTAAGTTAAAGACGTCACTTTGGTTTATATTTCTTAGACTAAGATGTTATTTATGGCAGATTTTAGGACTATTTGCGGCTAATTGTTGACATGTGGCATCTATTGGGTGTAATAGGTGTTCAATGCATGTTCAATCAGATATATCCAAAATATTACCCCAGACCCCTCCATGGTGTATGGTTTATGTCCCTAACAAAATTTACACTTTATTGTATCGTTTAGGGTTTACAGTTTTTTATATTGTACAGGATGTACAGTTTATTGTATTGTATAATGTACAGGGTTTACGGTTAAAAGTCCTTTTACAGTATATTGTACAGTTTATTATATGGTTTAGGATGCGCAGTTTATTGTATTGTTTAGGATGCGCAGTTTATTGTATTGTAAAGGTTGTAAACTTAATTATATTGTACAGTGTGTGCAGATTATTGTATTGTACAGTGTGTGCAGATTATTGTATTGTACAGGGTGTGCAGATTATTGTGTTGTACAGGGTGTGCAGATTATTGTTTTGTACAGGGTGTGCAGATTATTATATTGTACAGGATGTGCAGATTATTGTATTGTACAGTGTGTGCAGATTATTGTATTGTACAGGGTGTGCAGATTATTGTATTGTACAGTGTGTGCAGATTATTGTATTGTATAGTGTGTTCAGATTATTGTATTGAACAGTGTGTTCAGATTATTGTATTGTACAGTGTGTGCAGATTATTGTATTGTACAGGGTGTGAAGATTATTGTATTGTACAGTGTGTGCAGATTATTGTATTGTACAGTGTGTGCAGATTATTGTATTGTACAGTGTGTGCAGATTATTGTATTGTAAAGGTTGTAAACTTAATTATATTGTACAGGGTGTGTAGAATGTGCGCAATACCCGAATCACAAGTTCACAACCGTAACCTTGAAATCTTAATCTGATCAAGTATATGGAAGATATTGGTAACGAGTAAGAAATGAAATGCGCAAGTTAAGTTTCAAGAGAAACCAAAAATGTAAATAAACGAGTTGGTAAAATAAAAACATGGATATCTAATTCATACTTCATCAGACAAACCTATCAAGAGTACAGTTGTAAATCGGGCATTGCTTTCTTTGCAATGAGGGTCATCTTAACATTGAGAGTCCCTTGAACTAGCTAACAGACATGATTGCTAATTATAGTACAATCAGGAATATCAGGAAAGAGATCTGAAAGCCCCCTGCTGTTTGAAGAACCCAGACCGCCATCAGGTGGACACCCCCCCCCCCGGCCATCCGCGGATGAGGTACCACCAGGGGGCAGGCTGAACCGAAGTATACCCTACCATAGCCTACAATGGTGCACTCCCCGGGAACATCACAGGTCATAACCTACCTCATTAAGCCAACAAGCCAACAAGCCCTGCATAAGCCAGTTGTCCATCATAAACTGAAGGACTTGAGCTCTGCCCATCATTGTTAAAGGGTCAGCCCATCCCCCAAGAAAGTCCCGCATAACAAGTCCTTATGGGACCTGATGGAAAACCAAATAGAGCTTTACACAAGGGTCAACTCCTAAGGGTTTACTGAGTCTTAAGCCAACTTCCATTCAAGATTATCTAGTATACTATCTAGAGTACCTGAATAAGCATCCACTTTCTTTACAGAAGGACTAGGTATCTTTCCTTAGAACCTTGTTGCTTACATCAACCTTTGTCCTAGCCACAGTGCCTTGCTTAATGTTTATCCTGTAAACATTGTCAAGACCACGGTAAAAATATTCAACAAATTTACCTGATTAAAATATTTCTTCTTGAAATGATGTTCTGGCAAGTTTTCTCCTGGAAGGTTGGCAAGCTCCGCCCCACGACTCTTCTCTCCGCCACGTGGTGGACCCAGCTCCGCCCTCGAAGGACCTGGTTCTCCGGCACGAGGGGGCAGAGGTCCCATCAATCCAGCCTTGATCTTCATGGCCAGGGTCTGCTGGTCATACGGGTTAGAATCCTTAATTATAAAAAGATTTTTAAAACGTAAATAAAAATCCAGGTTTTGAGCCAATCTTTCTATAATTTCTTTGAAGTGATTCTTTATAATTTAGAAGGACAACAAAACTTTTCTAGGGTGATTTTAGTTACCAGAAAAAACTTTGACCTGACCAATTCAACTGATTTGACGTTTATTTGACACATATAAACCACCATGGGGTATGAAAGACAAATCAAATCAATCCATAGATCTGATCCTTCATTCAAAGATCCACAACATCAATTTGTGACTTCTGTATGAGAATTGAGAAGAGGAGTGAGGATTTATGAAATGATTTTATCTTTTGGAATTAACATTGAACTATTAGAAGTTTACAACACAAGTATAGTTTTCTAAAAGGGACTGTACTGTACCAAAGTGAATAAATACTAAAGTGGAACAGACTAAGGGAACGACGACAGGTTGGGCCATAAGGTTTAATTTGGTTTGACACTCCGTATACAGACCAATTTATATATATATATATATACATATTTCTAAATACTTGGGACATAAAATGTCGTCATCCAACTATGAGTTTGGTCCACTTTAGTATTTATTCACTTTGGTACTGTACACCATAGTTTCAGTAGAAGTAAATATTTCCATTTACTGATAGCGCCGATTGAAGGATTCTTAAATCTAATTGGATAATGAGATAGATAGAAAGATAGATGTTGCCGCCATCCTATATTTCTATTGCTTCAGAATAGACAACTAACACATGACTGAACCCTGATCGGATCAGGCCTAATGGAGTCGGCATACAGGAGTTGTGAGCGTAATTTCAAGTGACCTTCCATACAAAGATGGCAATGCCCGATCCACAGTGGTACTCTTATTACATTTATCTGATAATAATGTAAAAGATATTGTCGTTTTTCTTATAATCAAAAGAGTTTATTTCTGATAATATCTAAATAGTTTCCTGCAATAGAAATGCGCCAGTCAAATTTTTAAAGAACCCACAAATGAAAATAATAAGTTTTCAAAATTATTAATATTGATATCTAATTCATACTTGGCCGGACAAAGCTGTGAATCGGGCATTGCATGGAGCATCATTTGAAATAACCAAGGAGTATTAAATACAGCTGTCGCGGCCCGCCCTACCATATGACTATACATGCTTTGCAGACGGTACTCCATTTGTATAAGAAATATTCAGAATAGTTTGTTGTATACGCGCTAATTCAAATTGTACATCAGACAAAAATTTCTTATACAAATGGAGTACCGTCATATGGAAGGGCGATCCGCGTCAGTTGTATGTCCCTTCTATTTCATTCTCCCTAAAAATAAGGCGTACAGTCCCTTAAATTAAAGAATAGTTAACCTGAAGAAGTCTGATATCTACACCAGTTCTAGGAGATCCTTTAGCTCCACCTCCATCACCTTTCCTATATTCACAATTCAAATCAAAAATTTACTTCATAAGGGAACTGTTCGCGAGAAAACAGGAGTAACTGTGTAAATCAGTTTTCCAGTGAGAAACTGAATTCCGATCGTAATTTTGGTGTCTTTAAAGAAGGGTTAATCCCACGTTTTATTTTGTTCTGACAACTCCCTTCTTTAGTGCACTACAATATCATAACTTTCATAAATTTAAACATTTTCGATTGGAAAGGCGAGTAAGGGACGGAAATTTTTAAACGAAGGAAAACAAAGAAAAGCAGATTGACATTAATTAAAAACTTTAGAGCTGATAAATTAAGCACATACGATGATAATTATAATGATAACATTCAAAACAAATACTAAAATTTAATGAGTTATCCAAAATATCAAAGTTAAGATAATTGGAGAGGCACTATTGTCAGAGGCTTTCATGAACCAAAATTTCCAATAATAATAATAATAATAATAATCGCAGTCAACCCTTATCCTTAGGCATGACAATACCTGGGAGAATTTCTTGAGGGTGAATTTTCTGCGGATTTTCGTCTTTTGTCGACCTCAGACGCCATAGCAACAAGACGATCAAAACCCTCAGAAATCTCATCCTAAAATATTACAATTTTATATATATTTATAATTGTATCCATACATTTTATTCAAACAATGTATGAAAAAAGGTTCTGTGTAAAAATTAGTCAGTTTCTGATTAAAAGAAAAAATACCGGGGTATTAAAAAAATCGGTCTTGTGAAAAATTGAAAATGTCAGCTTTTTCGGAAGATAAGAAAAAAAAACAGTTTTCATCAGAAAAGACAATCTATGTAATAGATTATTATTATTATTATGTTATAATCGTAAAAGATTCCCATTGTGAAATCCCGAGATCGCTATCGTGGTAAAATCCGGGACAAAAAACTAGGAGTAAAAAATACCGAAAAGTAAAAATTTTTGTTTGACCTGCCAGCGTCTGGTATCGTCAGGATCCCGTCTCTTCTTCCCGTCCTCTGTGAGCAGAGGTTTCTTACCTCCCGGAGACAGAATAGGACTACCAATCCTCTTCTTATCATTTACTCCGTCCTAATTAATTACTCTGTCTTAATAATCATCAGAAGAACTATCGAGGTAATTACATTAATGAGTGGCATGTTTGATACGCAACGGTACCCTATTAACCTTTGTCTGATCATCTACAACGAAGAAATCCGTATATATTGATAAAATATAATGGCGGCAGTACACACTGTAAGTGTACACGTAGTGTTGATCACAAGTTTTAAGATCACCGTTCCCTTTACTCAGAATTGATTACCCGACATCTTTGCCATCGGAATTAAATTCGGTTTAAATGGGCTATGAAACAGACATTCCAGTCTATAATGGAGGATTATTTGGAGAAAAGGAACATGAATGGGTAGAGGATTTTAATCCTGTATTAATATACAAATGGACAAATGGAACAATAGATAAATAAATGGATAGATAGATAGATACATGGATATACAGGGTGCGTAGTAATTATGGAAACTTAAAAAATAATTATAACATTTTTTATATTAAGCCCAATTTAGACATCTGATTTAAATAATTTTACGTATATTCAATGTTTGGGAGTAAATTGAATTTATTTCATCAAATTTAACCTTCTTCAACCTCAACAGAAGTCCTTTACCGGACCTCTAAACTCGGTACACATAGTATATAATTCAAACCGTCCCAGAAGACAGTAGTAATGATCTTCAGGTAAATGATCGTTATGTAAGCTTTCCTATGGATCACAGCTTGTATTCGCGCAAAAAAATTGAAAGACATTTTCTTTGGTCATCAAGATTTCAGCAGGTTTAAAACCATATTGTAGAAGGTCAGGCGCTGCTTTTGCACTAAAGTCATTCAATAAAAAAATTCCTTTTGTCAAATTTTAATTCTTTTACAAGTTTCTTGTGGTCTCCTTTGGACAGTAGCCATATTATGACAGTTTAAATAAGTTTCCATCATACTACGCATACTGTATGTAATATATATGTATGTTTATACCTATCTTTTAATGGTATAATACATGGATGGACAGATAGATAGATAATTACCTGAGTAGGATCGGGAGTGTGCAGAGAGGATTTTGATCCAGTACTGGTGGGCCGGGATTGTGTCTGTACAGGATCAGGGGAGGAAAATCTAAAAATAGTTTTCCAATTTTAACTCTTAAATTGATTTTCGAGAACATTAATCTTTTAAACAAAACAAACAGATAAAACTTACACTTCCCCCCCCCCCCCCCCCCCCCCCAAGGTAATATAGAACAGGTGGCATTTACCACAGATTCATAATTTTGAAGCGAAGGGTCGCTGGACATTTTCGTTCCCTGGATCCGGATCCGAGAAAATATGCGTATCCACAGATACGGATATTTTCGTTCCCTGGATCCGGATCCGAGAAAATATGCGTATCCACAGATACGGATATTTTTGTTCCCTGGATCTGGATCCGAGAAAATATCCGTATCCACAGATACGGATATTTTCGTTCCCTTGATCCGGATCCCAGAAATTATGCGTATCCACAAATAAGGATAAAAATAAATGGACCCTAAGCAATGCTTGTTCAGTACCTGGCTCCAAAGCTGTCTGGTCCAGCAGAAGATGTACCGGCACGGGATCCACCCTTCTCCTATAATAGGAAACATGAACATGGTACAATACTTAAATTAACATTTTATTTAAAATAAATTCAAGAGAATGCTCACAAATTTTGAAAGAATTAGACCTTTACATTCTTCGATTGTCAGGTTTGTGAAATTGTGAGGATCGTTTGAAAAGTTTTGGCTACGGTACATTAGAACAAAAATAATCGTCCTATACTCCTTTTCAAAGATATAAGAACATTCCCTTTAAAAACATGCCTAAAAGTGAAAATACTTACAACAAAAATTTACAAATTAATCACACACAAAAATTATGCTCTATCACTTAAGTTCCATTTTTCCAAGGATAACTTACTTTTTCTTTTGCTAAGTAGGTATCAAATCTTGCTGCTAGTCCCTCAACTTGGGGCAGGGAACCTGCAGAACTTGCTGGGGGACCTAAACAGTTACGTGACGTGTTGTGAAGTATCGTATCGTATCGTGGTGTGGTGTGGTGCGGTGCGGTGCGGTGCGGTGCAGTGCGGTGCAGTGCGGTGCAGTGCGGTGCGGTGCGGTGCAGTGCATCGCAGTGCAGTGCAGTGCAGTGCAGTGCAGTGCAGTGCAGTGCAGTGCAGTGCAGTGTAGTGTAGTGTAGTGTAGTGTAGTGTAGTGTAGTGTAGTGTAGTGTAGTGTAGTGTAGTGTAGTGTAGTGTAGTGTAGTGTAGTGTAGTGTAGTGTAGTGTAGTGTAGTGTAGTGTAGTGTAGTGTAGTGTAGTGTAGTGTAGTGTAGTGTAGTGTAGTGTAGTGTAGTGTAGTGAAGTGTAGTGTAGTATGCCTACCTTGCTTTCTATCCTGTATATTGCTACCCCCTCTGGGACAAGCCAGTCCTTCTAGATTATCTTCAGATTGTACAACAGCACTATACTTATTCCTTCTCTGCTCCTTAACATAACACATAATGCCAGGGGTGTATATTAGTTGTGAGACTCATATTTTTGCCCCCCCCCCCTTTCAGAATAATATTTTTTCCTCAATTTCACAACTTATATTTTACAGGTTTCTGAAGCCCGCGCAAACTTCGAAAGAAAAGTGTGGATTTTAGTAGTCTAATGGAGCGTTTTGGTGCCCTAATAAGGTCAACTTCAAGGTCCCCACTGAGTTTTCTGATACTGTTTAAAATTTTTTGTTTTCGTTTTTTGTGTGATTTTTTCCCTTCCCTCTTTACCCTGCATGATAATGATCAAGAATTTTTAGCAGATAACTACAAATATTGTCTTTGAGTTGATATCACTTACCCGTTCTGCTTCTTTACGGATACTTTCCTCAATAATCATGGACATCCTGGTAGCACTAGATCCTTGGTTCTGCTGGTTCTGCATTGCCTTCTCTACTGACATGTGAATCATCTGCTTAGATGTAAGAGTCTGATGGCTGTTAGAGACTGTGCTGCTACTGCTGACAAGCCTGCTAGGATCTGAATGAAATTGTTTTCGGGTAATCTCAGCAGATTCGGAGACAGGTGGACGGTTGGAGTCGGGTTGGGGCAGGTATCCGGGTCTACCTGTATCGGGCATGTGGGACACCCGCTGCTGCTCACCATGATACCTTGAGTCAGAACCACGCGGGTCAGTCCTACTTGCATCATGAGGAGATATAAGACGAGGGTCAACTCGTCCTGCATGCTGCAGTCTCATTTCCTACATTATGAGCCCTTATTTTTATCATCATTTAGTAACAATAATTTTCTTACACAAATTTATTTAGTTATGAAACCTTAAATAAAAATAAAATATCTTCAGGAGAAGTTTTGAATCGCTCAGATTTAAACTTTTCTTAGAAATGTGTTGCAATATGCTTTATAATAAATCAATGTTTAAGGCTAACCTGTGAAAGTCTTGCGTCTTGTAGAGCTTGGAATCTTGGATCTTGTGAATATCTTCCATCCAATCTTGGATCTTGAGCAACTCGTGGGTCATGTACCATCCGACCATCCATTCTTGGATCTTGGGGCTGTCGTCCTTCCATTCTTGGGTCCTGTGGTGGTCTGACATTCATTCTTGGATCTTGCTGAAGTCTCACATCCATTCTTGGATCCTGTGTGGGTCTTCCATCCATTCTTGGATCCTGTGGTGGCCTTCCATCCATTCTTGGATCCTGTGATGGCCTTCCATCTATTCTTGGATCCTGTGGTGGCCTTCCATCCATTCTTGGGTCTTGTTGTGGTCTTCCATCCATTCTTGTATCCTGTGGTGGCCTTCCATCCATTCTTGGGTCTTGTTGTGGTCTTCCATCCATTCTTGTATCTTGGGGTGGTCTTCCATCTATTCTTGGGTCTTGTGGTGGTCTTCCT
The DNA here is from genome assembly GCF_000591075.1 of Eurytemora carolleeae. Classification (NCBI taxonomy): domain Eukaryota; kingdom Metazoa; phylum Arthropoda; class Copepoda; order Calanoida; family Temoridae; genus Eurytemora; species Eurytemora carolleeae. Next base: position 67,074 of record NW_019396511.1, read on the forward strand.
TCCATTCTTGGATCTTGACTTCTTGGATCCTGCTGTAATAACCTCCCTTGATCAATCCCTAGTCTTGGATCTAGGGATTGCTGACTAGGAGGTCTACCACGTTGCGCCTTTTGCTGCTGTTGATGTTGCAGTTGTTGTAGTTGATGATGTTGCAGTTGAGCTTGTCGTCGACGCTGTTCTTGCATAATCTGGTGAGATTTTGCGTCTTTCCCAGGGGAAGTATTCTTTTCTCCTTCCTAAAATATTTTATTTAACCAAAAAAGCTTTAAAGTTAACAAAACTTAGTTTAGGAAATAAAAGATTCTATAAACAAATTTTGTCCTATAATATGAACTGTATTTGTAATATCAGTGACTCTCAATTTAAACTGTTCTAATGCTAGAAAAACGTTGAAATCTTTCACATTTATGATTAGATAAAGGTTTTTAGAGTACCGTTGTGAATCGGACATGCACCACTTTTTTAGTAAAGGGTAACTGGACGTTTAACAGTCCCTTAAAATACCTTCTCCTTGGCCAGCTCTGTTGTGATTATCATCTTGACCCGATCTTCATAATCATCTGCAGCCTTGGGTGCACACAGGATCTTATTTCGTTCTATCTCGGACAAACCATCCGAGCTTCTGAAACAGAGAAAACTTAATTTAAATTCCAGGACTGAAGCAACAAACAAGAAGATCCACTATTAATTTTGATTGACGTAAAGGTTACAGCGTTAAAGTTCAACGATCACTTTTGTTTTTCATCGTTTTTAAGGTTTTTAGTTGGCAAATATTTTGAAAAAAAAACCTTTTCATACAATGTAAACAATCTTTAAAGTCCAGTTAAAGTTGCAAAAAAAATACGGCATCCTTTTTTTTCTTATCCTAGGGTGAACTTATATGAAAAAAATCAAATGGGACCACCATTTTTTATACTTCTTGTAAATAAATAAATAATATAAATCTATTAACCCCCCCCCCCAAAAAAAACGCATTTCTTTCCACAAAAAAAAAATTAATTCAGATTTTAAAATTCTGAACTTTTTTTGGCACTCAACATTAAACTTCTTAAGGTCTGACTGATAATAAGATTTTTAGGAAAAGGGAAGGGATAAATATCTTAATCTAAGTAATGTTACAGAACGTTAGATAACATAGAATTACATTAATTTGCAAGGTTATTTTTAGGTTTTATTTTAAAAACAATTATGTTACGGTATACTTAGTGTGACGTAATTTTTTAACGTCAAATAATGTTATTTTGTAATTCTAAATTTACGTTATTTGACATGTTGGGTAATCCTACCTAGACCTATTCTCCTCAGATCGAAGAATAGAAAATGAACTTTCCCCGGGTAGCTTTAGCTCCATCTTTGGTAGACCCAGTGGACTCTCCTTTTTAAAACAAATTAAATCAAAACAAAGCATACTTTACAGGGATTTCTTATGGAATCCTTTCATCAAAACAGAGTTTCAAATCCTTATCATATTCTGTTTTCAACCCGATCATCAACTATTAGCTTGTATCCTGTGTGATACGATTTAACCCTCTGGAATATTAAAAAAATATGATCTTTTAGTCATTTTTGAAAAAAAAGCTGCTCAAATTTTATTCCAGTTTATCAGTTCAAAATTCAAATTATTTAAGTTGGTTTAATTCTTTCATTGATCAATGCCTGATTCACAACAATTAAAAGTAACACTTTAACAAAGAGACGCTGTTAATTGACAACTTCGCTTCGTTTAAATATTTCAGTGTTTCTGCTCTTTGAAAGTTTGGTAGACATCAAAATTGAAATAGAAAGTCGTCTTTATTGTATTGATATAAACGACGACGTCTACATGAGCACAAAGATTGAACTTGATGCCCAAAAACACTGTAAAGTCAAATTCCAGGAGATGAAAGGAAAATAAAAAAGATACGCGATGAAAGAGCTTTTCATATAAAGCGGAGTTAATGCTTTAAGACTTTAATTAGAGCGCTTAGGTTGATTGGGGAACCGACGATGCGAGTTGGAAAATATTTAACATTTTAGCATGAATAGATTATTAATATTCCAACCCTCAAACCGTAAAATTATAGCTAACCTTATCTTTATCTTTCTCTTGGACTTTTTCCGGAGCAGCTACTTTGGTGAGCGTGACGTCACTAGAGAGCTTTGGGAGCTGCTGATTACGGGGATCAAAGCAGTTTCTGATTTCACGCTAAATTATCAATCAATCAATAAATCAATAAATTAAATCAATCAATCAATCAAGCATTCAGTCCGTCATTCAATCAGCCAGTAAGTCAATCAGTCAGTCAGTCAATAAACAACAAATATTTCAATCGATCTCAATCATTTTACAAAAAAATACTAAAATCAATTATTGAAAAAAAATTTAAAACGAATCTTCGACCAAATGAAAAAGACAATTTTTCACAACCTAATTAATTTTGCTGTATTGAGAGCACTTCGCAGCCGGGTAATTTGGAAAAAGAAAATGTAAATGAATTGATATTTTGATTTTTATGTTTTTATTTTTTTTATTATTCAAATCTTTTGTTACACTTTTACTTAAGTTTACTTTGTTACACATGTAACAAAGTAAACTTTATATATATATATATCAAAAACACGTACATTTTGATTTTAGTTTTTACATAGGGTATCATCTATGTAGAAATCGTAAATATTGGATAAATGACACATTTTACATGTTTTATTTTAAAGTAAAGTAAATTCAGTAGGGACAATTAAGTAAGCTGGCAGTATTTTATGAGAGCTCGTAGGGACCAAGAAATTTTCGTTTTTCAAATCAAATAAAGGCCGACTTGCAACAAGTAGCAAAAGGCAGAATCTAAGAAGGTGATCCGAAAAAATATGAAATTATAAAAAACAAGATGCGAATAAAAGAAAAAAAGAACAAAATATGTTTTTAATGATTTATCTGAACCTTTACTTTGCTACTATTACATTGAAGATAGTAAAGTATAGTGGTTTATTAGAACACTAGGTAGCAGTTCAAATTGTGTTCATTGCAACAACAATAATGATCTACTACTTTTGTAGACGAAACAATTCTCCTGAATCTGATAATAAAATTTAAAAATATTGACTAACAAACCTGAACATATTGCTTCAGTTCAGAAACATTAACATCACTCCCAGATTTTCTCGCAAGAAGCTGAACATATATTTTTGAAAATAACAATGTTAACAAAATATATCTAAGAATATCAGGATATTGTAATCTTTAGAGTAGTGTGTACATTTTACAGTGCAAGGTGTAGTATGGTTACCTGTTCTAATAATTCCATCTCTTTACAGTGCAAGGTGTAGTATGGTTACCTATTCTAATAATTCCATCTCTTACAGTGCAAGGTGTAGTAATGGTTACCTGTTCTAATAATTCCATCTCTTTACAGTGCAAGGTGTAGTATGGTTACCTGTTCTAATAATTCCATCTCTTTAGCTTGAACCATTTGCTCCTGTTCAACTTCAAGCCTGGATCAATTTGATTTATAATGTTTTCTTTTTTAATAATAAATGCGACACATACAACACATTAATAAACTTTTTTAATATGCATTAAGAAGTGCACTAATGTTCCAATAGACTAAAAACCAGATTGCGAACAGCCGAATTTAGTGCAATTGAGCGGTAGTTCAATTTATAATAGTCAAATCGATCTAGCTTCATTAGTACGGAACTGAACTTTATTTATTATTATTATTAAAGTTTATTTCGCACACAAAAAATAATACAAAAAAATTAAGACATCAATTATGTAATATGCCTACTTTTAAGTTTTCATGCATAAAAACCATCCTTCTACGACAATGCTAATTTATGTTTAATCACTGTTTATATTTGCCGGAGAGTAAAACGTTACCTTTTTATCTCCTGCTCTAAACCTCCCTTTTTCTTTAATAGATCAGTGTGTGAACAAACTATATTCTTAGCTTGAGAAGTAAATTCTGTAGGAGTTGTAGCGTTCATTCCTAGCTCACGAATCCGGGCCTAACATTAGTAGTACATATTAAAACTTTAAATTTCAAGTCACCCTCCATGCAAAGACGGCAACGATAGCCTTTAAACCGTTGTTTGGTCAAGCATTAATTAGATATCCATGTTTTTTGTTTCTTTTTGTTGTTTATTTTCATTTTCTGGTTCTCTGCGAAGTGACTTGCGCATTTTTTACTTGTAAGAAGCAATGGAAATACAATAAGAATTAAAAACTTTTCGAGTAAAGAAAACTAAGGACTCTTGCACATTTTTTTTCTTCAAAATGTTACCCTTGAAATATCTGCTAATCAAGTATTAATTAGATATTAATTTTAATAACCGATTATGTTCAATTGACATGCGCAGTTCTACTGCAGGAAAACATGTGGGAATTAACTGAATTAGAAAAACGGCAATACTTTCTACATTATTGTGTGGTACCGTTGTGAATCGAACATTGTAATTTTTGCATTGAGAAACACTTAATTATGCTTTCGTTACTTTTAGAGAATCGATAATAAATATGTTTTGTTTTAAATCAGATTTACATTATAATTATTGTAAATCATAGCTTTGAGAAATTGAAAATAATTGTAATACCTTTAGAAGTCCAAGGCTGTCTTGAATCAATCCATCTATCTGGTTTTCCAGCTGAGCCACTCTCTTCGTTAAACTCTCTTTTCTAAACAAAATAGTAGGAATAAATATTTCGTTGAAAAATAATTTGTTGAAAATAGTCTAATTACAATTTATTGTTAATTTTTTCTTGATTTTTTCAAACCACTAATTGTTCTTTAACTTTAAATTTAAGAGAATATACATACGAATCATTTCTCGTAAATGTTCTAGCATCTCTGAGACCAAATTTAATGAATTTGCGGGGTCACTGAACTGCCTACAGCCAGTTAAAATTTGAATCACCGATTCAAATCCTTCTTGATCTTAAACTTTGAATCGTTGGTTTAAATTTTAACTGGCCGTAGGTAGTTCACCGACGTAGCTCAAATTCATAAAATTCGGCCCCTGTTTACCTTTCTTTCTCGTGCTTTATCTCTTCTTTAATGTTTTGTGAATACTCTTTAGTCTGCATCGTCTGGACAATCAATATATGTTCAAATCATCTGTTAGAGACTATATTATTTTTGCCAGTGAAAAGTAACTATCTTGCTTCTTGGAACTGAATTCGTGGATCCGCATACTTGGAGGCAAAATATCAAATCAAAACATTGGGAAAATAACAGTTTTGGCTCCAAAAAACAAATTTTAAATGTTAACTATTGAGAGTCCATTAAAAACCTCCGTAATCATTAAATGTTTTTGGTAGAAGAACTTTGCAAATCAATATTTAAGAACTGAATTCTGCTCGGATCCATGTTTTTACAGACTGACTGGAATCGGATATGCATTATTTTTGACAGTGAGTGAGTCGGAACATACAAGCTACTTGAATCCGGATCCATATATCCATACATTTGTCGCAAACATCGGGGGAACAACATCACTAAGTGCTTAAATTTTCCTAATCATCAAATAAGAAATCAAATATCTACAATCTACATAAATAACAATTTTCGAAAAAAAAATTGGTTTTAGGTGAAAGAGCATAGCAAATATTTATGAGCTAGGTCCTGATCCGGATCCAGTTTTTTACAGGACGGATTCAGGCTCCGGATCTTCATCAGGATTTAGGACTCAGATCTGCATTAGGATATAGGATCCAGATCCGCATCAAGATCCAGGACCTGGGTCTGCATTTAGGATCCAGGATCCGGTTCTGCAGAAAAAGCTAATAATGCAGATAAAGCTAATAATGCAGATAAAGCTAATAATGCAGATAAAGCTAATAATGCAGATAAAGCTAATAAGGATCTAAGTTAATCCCTGATTTTTGTTCAATGTCTCTCATAAACTTAAGTTTGTAAAACGTATAAAAGGAGGGTTCCCGTTTCTTGAAAATGAATTCTATGATGATAGAGAAAAATAAAACTATTTATTTTAAAATATATTTTCCTTGATCATAGATAAATACTGTTTCTTCATGGACTCCAGCAGAATATGGAGCCCGTGGGGGATCCTGTTCTCCCCTAGTAACAGACACAAAAACTATGAGATAAAAATATACGAAATAAACCAAAAAAAAGTTTTATAGATGGTCAACAATATTTTGCTGCCATAAATTTGAGTCCACATCAACAAAAACAAACATAAAATTGTGTGTTTGCACTCAAAAAAAGCACCGATTTCTGTGGGGGAAAAATAAACAATTGGAAATCAGAAGGCAAGTTTTTTCATCCTTTTACCTACGTTAAATCCAAAAATTTATTTTCCCCTAGAAATAATTTATTTTCCCCAACTCAGCGAATAAACCCCTGATAGAATTGCGCAAACATAAATTCATGAGAAAAAAAAATGATTTTCAAAAGAGGGTAGGAAAACTATTTTTCTATTAATATTTACCGTTGTAAACGTGGAATGGAACTTCATCGTGGAAAAGTTCTTCCGGAGGTAGAATATTCAGATTCTCATTAGCACATCCTGTATTGAAAAATAATTGAAAACATACTTACTTCCGGTTAGTCACTTTCCGGATATTTAAAAAAACTAGAAAGCAAAATATAATTTTTTATGACATAAATAAAAAGTTTAGGCCTCACAGGCACACAATGTGACGGAAGGTTTGATTTAACATTTGATAAAATTCCATAACATTATATCTTTTGTCTGAAGTTCAATAAAATCAAATTATTTTGGGAGTCAATTGCTTTAGGCTTTACTTCTTATATGAAGTTCCAGCACAAAATCTAAGGATTCAAATTTTTGGCTTCGTTTCGTAGGTAAAAAAGAGACAAATATGACAATAATCTAAACAGAAAATAAAAAATTGGTTTGACAAGATTAACAGTATATCTTAATTCTTAGTGCTATATTAAGAGTTTAATCTCACCAAAAGGTAGTTTCTCTGTATTATTGTACTCGGATATCTTTGACATAGTTTCCTTGTGCATAAAGTCCAGTTCTGAGATCAGGCTGGAGGGAGGACTAGGACGCTTAGAGATCACCTGGAGGTGCAATCAATCAATCAATCAATCAATTAAGTTATATTAGTATTCAAACAGAGATAGATTGGATACAGGACTGGGACACTTAAGGTGGTCTACCTAGAGTAGCAATAAATCAATCAATATATCCATCAAAAATCAAGAAATCAACCAATCAGCCAAGAAATCAATCAATCATTCAAATAACTAATCAAATAATCAAGCGACCAGTTAACCAAAAATCAAATCTATCAATCTATCGATCAAATAAAATCAATCAATCAGTGAATTATCATTAGTTTTTTATTAGAGACGCTGAGAGATTACCTGCAGTAGCAATTGATCAATCAATCAATCTGACAATTAATCAGTTGATTAGACAATAAATCAATCAATCAACCAGTACACATACTCATACACTTATCAATCAATCAACAACTGCATCAATCTTTCAATAAACCAATTATCGATCGATCAGAAAATAACTCAGGCAATAACAATCAACGATTCGATCTTATAAATATACCATCATATTTTACAAATATGAAACCTTCTACTTTTAAAGGGACTGTAGACGTAATTTCAAGTGACCCTCCATTAAAGGAGTGGCATATTCGATTTATAACTCACCGTTACAACCTTTATACGATTTAATATTTATCATCTTCTAAAAAAAAAGACTGGCTATTTGCAATATTCTGAGAATTTAACATTTTCACAGCTAGAGAAACGACAATATCTTCAACATGATTGATCAGATAAAGGGTTAAAAGGTACCGATGTGAATCGGAAACGGCCCTTGCCTTGAAATTAAAACCATAGTCCCTTTAACTCACACAGTATTAAGAAATTACATTCCCTGATAATATTCGTGCTACTGTTTACCTTTTTAGTTCCTGTTTTAGTAGGCCTAGGAAGCCTGTCACCTTCATTTAGATGCTTGTATTTTCCTCGGCCTCGCATCTTGGATGTTCTTTAAAATAAAATAATAATTTTAGATTTTTATGATTTTAAAAAATGATATTTTACTGAAAATTGTATTTACACAATGCACATACCTGCGTCCCAGAGAAGAAAAAATATCGTTCTGAGCTTCCGTGATGGCCGCGGCATTGACAACGGCTGCGCGCACTGGTCTACCAGACCCAGAACCGGTTTCCAAGCTGTCCGAGTTGTGCGGAGATTCTCCTAAAAATCCCCCAAATATAAGAAAATCCGCAAAAAAGGTTGTGGAGTATTTGTTTACCTCTGCTTGGGGGAACAGAGGTGTCGGGGGTAGTTTCCAGTTCTTCACCTCCTACTCCCTCCAAGTTATTCAAGAAGCTCGTCACCTAAACAGAAATAAATAAGTCAAGCTATAAACTAACACTATCTGTCAAATATACATAAACCAATCTGAAATCTAACATCACCATCTTCAAATTTCAGCTATTTAATTTATTAATAAACAAATCTTTCACTCAATCAATCAACCAATTATTCGATTCTTAAATTTCCCAAATAATCAATTCTTAAATCAACCAATTAATCCATTCTTAAATCAACCAATTAATCCATTCTTAAATCAACCAATTAATCGATTCTTAAATCAACCAATTAATCAATTCTTAAATCAACCAATTAATCGATTCTTAAATCAACCAATTAATTGATTCTTAAATCAACCAATCAAAAGGACGAAAATCAACAAATCAATCAGATATTTAATCAATCAATCACGCGAACAACCAAGCAAATAACCAAATATCCACAAAAAATCTAAGAAATTCACATTATCAACCAATAACCAAACGACCCTACCTAACAAAACAACTACGAAATAATGAAATTCCATTTAGAGAGTAAAACAGTCATTAAAAATCATTTTATCAATTATGAAGCAAAAATTAAAACATGAAGAAAACGATTGGACATTTGTAGGTTAGTAAATAAATTGCTACCTTCTCTACGTGTCCGTCTAGAACCCTCGGTGTGGACTTTTTCTTGGTAAACTTCTTCTTAGACCTGCCTCTGCCTTTGGGTTTAGGCTTTCCATCACTCTCCTCCCCACTGTTTGTAGAGAGATGAGCAAACGGAGAATCCAATTCCTTCTCCAAAGAGGAAGCTCTAAAATAAATAACATGTTAAAAAATAACGGATAGAAAGATCTTAACTTTGCTTTACAAAATATAATTGAATCATATACACATCTTCCGTAGCTCGACTTCAGGTGTTAAAATCATCCTAGCGGTTCTTAGACTGATCTTTAAATATCGAATTAATTGGTTGAAAACAAGAACGCCCCCCCCCCTTACCCCATACCTACAGAAAACAACATTAAATTACCTGCTTGCACTTCCATTACTGGCACTGTCATCAAGTAAACTATGTCCGGTTCTTCTAAACATTTTCAGCTTAAATCTTCTGTAGTGATCTTTTTTACAGCCCTTATCAGAAAGACCCGGTTCTATTAATTTAGGAAGACTTAACAATATAATTTTACAAATATGATTGATGAAACGATATTCACAAGATAGTCCTAGTCCTGCCATTTCCAAAATGTGGTCTGCCTCTGTTGAGCATTTAAAATTGCCTAGATATATACGTAAAGCCGCCTGAATAACTGTCAATTTATTCCGGGTACAATTGTACCGTACGGGTATGCAATTCTGTAAATAGAAGAGAAGGGCACTTGAATTAACGTTTCCCTTTAACAATCAGTTGTTTTTCGTAAACTTTAAAATGAATTGTAGTCGTCGTCCTATTGGTTGGTTTGTTACCTAGATCTGGTGTGGTGAGATTGTTGTCTATTAAAATATCTTTCCAGCTTCGTAGAGTCAATAATATGGAGGTAGTAGGATACAGGCTTATCAGTCCAGGATACAGAACCTAGATACAGAGTAGAATACAGGCATATCAGTCCAGGATACAGAACCTAGATATAGAGTAGGATACAGGCTTATCAGTCCAGGATACAGAACCTAGATATAGAGTAGGATACAGGCATATCAGTCCAGGATACAGAACCTAGATATAGAGTAGGATACAGGCTTATAAGTCCAGGATACAGAACCTAGATGTAGAGTAGGATACAGGCTTATCAGTCCAGGATACAGAACCTAGATATAGACTAGAGAAGGATACAGGCTTATCAGTTATGAGTCCACAATACAAAACATAGAAGTAGAGTAGGATACAGGCTTATCAGTCCAGGATACAGAACCTAGAAAAATGTAGGGATCAGGCTTTACCTTGAAGGGGGTCCATGATGCTAACATGCATGATGCTACCGATATCGGAGAGGTTTCTCTCAGTAATTCTGAAGTTGAGTGGACAAAATGGTTTGCTTGACACTATCCTGGCTCCATCTTTAAGATCAGCAAACCTTAAGACAGGGATATGAAATTCCTTGAAAAATAATTCATCCCCCTTTCCCTCTTAAACCCTCCCTCCATGCAAATTGCAAAGATTGTAATGTCCGATTCACAATGGTACCCTTGAACCCTTTATCTGATTAATAATGTGGAAAATATTGTTGACGTTTCCCTAGATTAAATGTTTTAAATTCTTTAATTTGTCCAATATGCTCTCTTGCAATAGAAATGCGCAAGTCACTTTTATAGAGAAGCCACAATTGGAAATAACAAGTTTTTAAAATAATAATTCATATTTGATTCGATCACTTAAACGGACAAAACTTTACATGGTACTTGTGTAATTGGGATTTCTTACCTCTCCTTGAGCATGTGATCAACCTCAGGTCCGAATGCGTAGTTGTTGACGAAGACGATCGTGGATTCACTGATAGTTTCACGGTGCTCAGGGGTCAGGAAATCCCCCTGGAGGCAAAACCATAATCATTAATTAAGGAAACTAATTAGAATAAAAAGAACAATATGCAAGGTATTAAAGTACAAGGCTTTTAAGGCACTTTGCGCCCATCTTCTATTTCAGCTTTAATTATGGCTGTATCTGTGAGCATCTTCTCTTTGTACAATATAAAACAAATCAAAAAAAAGTTCCCAGATTTCATAACATTTTTCGTGGATTATCAAAAATATGCAAATATTTTTTGGAGACAACTTTTTGTTATTATAAGCATCTAAAACCCTTCCCTGGGATCATGAGAGGTCCCAAACAAAATTTGCCCCCGATAAGTTCAGTCGTTTTGACGTTTATTGAATACAAACAGGCAGAAAGAACAGTAAATATATAATATATATAAATTATAGAAGAACGAAAGAAATGGGGAAAATAATCCTCTAAAAACATATCCACATTCTTGGATCAAAAAAAATATTTATTTTGTATTATTTCAGGGTTAGGTTAGGTTAGGACAATTTCTGCTAGGACAGAACTTCAATTTCAACAATTTTCAACAAAATTAGTATAAATTTAGGATTAGGTTAGGACACTTTCTGGGTCAAGCGCTGCGGCTAGGACAGGCTTGAAGCCGAGCGCTGCCGCTAGGACATGCTATGGGGCCGGGCGCTGCGGCCACATGACCAACTTTATCCATGTGTGTCTATTTTAAAACTAACTAAAAATCGATAAAAAAAATATGTACAAAATTGATAGGAGGGGGGCGGGGGTTGGGGCCGGGGTCCAAAAATTGTTCTCTTGGAAATTACCACACACATCCATAGAAAAAAAGTGTTGTTTGCTATGTATTAGCAACTAAGCCTCATGTTAAATAATAAATTCATATGATTTGGTAGGGAAAATAAACCAACTTTTGAGGTAGGTAAAACAAGAAGACTTTAAAGTTTTTAACTTTTTTCACAAAATTGCTGATTATTGTTTCCTGATAAAGCTTGTACGGGCTGAATTTTTTCCCATACCAGGCCATCCACTTCTTAAACAAGGAATCCATCTCTACAGCTCGACCTCAAATAAAAAATGAGAATGAGAAAAAAAATCAATACATCGGAAATGAAATCTTCAGATCTACGTCTAAACGTAAGACCAGTCTAGGGACTGAAATATAAAAAGTAATAAGATATTATTATCATTATTATTATGAAAGGGCTTTCCAAATATTAGGGATTAGCACTTCTAGCCGCAAAAACGTATCCATGGTCATTGGTCATTGTTTAATGTGGTCTCTTCTGTAAATACAAAAAAAAATCGGGGGTAAAATCAAAGAAAAAATAGATTAAATAAACCATCGTTGTAATTTCAAGTATTCTTCTTTTAAAAAGAGGGAGATAACCGATTCACAATAGTAACCTTGAAATATTTAGCTGATCAATTTTATGGGAGTTAACGCTGTTCAATTTTGTAGAGAAACCACATTTGAAAATAATCAGTCAGACAAAACCTTTGAGGTAACATTGTTTATCAGACATGTCAATCAGGGTTGGCATAAAATGAAACCAGCCCAAAAAAAACTTCCTAAAAAAACCAATAAAACCCACTTTAAAAAAACACTTTTAAGTGGGCTTTTTTGGGTTTTATCTTATATTGATTAACTCCTCTTGAAATAAGGTCTACTATCAATTGTATTGATTTTTAGGAGTTTACAGAACTAAAACTGACACATTTAAAACCAATGATCTAAACAAAATGCATGTTATTCGAATATTGAGTTATTGAAAAAAATAACGAATTGATCAAAACAGTTAACCATGTCACTCTAGACTTGAAGACATTTTCTGGTTTTAGACCAGACAAATCCAATAGTGGTCTTGAGCGATATCTACCGATTAATCTGAGTAGCCCCCCCAATCAGTAGTATGTAAACAAGTTAGAAAATAGAAGTAGTCTGAAATCTATTGAACTATAATATAAAAAAATTGCAGTATTCCCCGTATGAAGAAGGGAGGTGATATTATTGTATTGGAAGAGTATTTATAATTGATTATAGCCTATTATCACAACAATATTTTTATTTTTCATAACTAAAAAGTTCACCTATTGCTTAAATAGTTTTATTATTATAAATTAATATACATTTTAGTAGGTTTTAACTTCTTTCAAATAAAAGAAAACAATAAAACCCACTGGGCTGGATTCTTTTTTATCTTTTTTTACACAAAAACCAGGTTTTTTTCCAACCCTGATGTCAATCAATTACGTCTATGGTCTATAGACGCGTTAAAATAATATTATTAATCAGGAATAACACCTGACGGTATGGTAGCTTTTTCTATCCCTACACACAACTGGCAATCAGTGAGAGCTGCAACTTGAAGAACAACCTAGATTATTCATGTCTTTATGAAAATATTTTTTTAAATACCCCCCCCCCTTACCGGGTTTCCCCAGTTATAGATTTACGTGTATTAATTTCTATAATTGTATTCTATTCAAAATTTCTTGTGCAAGTGGATTTTACTTGCGAGCAATTCCGGGTCCTGTAATTTCCCTTGCCCTTTCGAGCAATTCCGCACTGTTCCGTGCAATTCGATAACAGTTGCGCACAATTCCGAAAAAACGTAATTCCGTCTTGAATCCCTAATTCAATCCTTAAATACTCAAATCAACCACAAACTTTATTCCCTGAAAATCTTTTACCGCGTTGGATTTCTCCAGAGTTAGATTTGAATCGGAATGACGGAATGAACGTCTTTAATCTTTTTTTATTAGAAATTGCGCCAAGGATTTTTACAGTGCAACTATTTTAACTGATTTATCTCAGGGACCAGATTTCATGAATAGGGAAACATGTTGAACTACAGACTATTTCTCTTCAGCTTGAACCGGCTAACAAGTAACAAGAGAAGTATCTGAACTACGTCTGCGCGGTTTAGCTACTTCTCGTTATTCATTTAATCAGGTCCCATGAAATAATTTAAATAGTTACAAATTAATTCAAATCAGGCTATTAGAGACGTCCCTTACCCCTTACCCACACTCCAAGTACTTTAATCCTGAAAAATAATTTCAAAAAACAAAAATAGATAATCAACATAAAATAAGATTGCTACGATTTTGAAAGAATTGGTCCTTTTATTTCCCGGTCATATTGTTTTGTTTATTCTTATCGATCTTTACGAATAAAAGAAAGAACAAAGACGACAACTATTCCTATTTTGTTTCTGATCAGTTTACCTGCCCGACTCCTGAGCCAAGATCCAAAAACTTGTTCTCCGACGTGATCGGGCTAATCTGATCTATCATCTGATTTATCAAATCAAACGAAGTTTCACCGTAAACCTAGTAAAATATTAACAATAAAACAATATCTGATCTATCATCTGATTGATCAAATCAAACGAAGTTTCACCGTAAACCTAGTAAAACATTAACAATAAAACAATATCTGATCTATCATCTGATTTATAAAATCAAACGAAGTTTCACCGTAAACCTAGTAAAACATAAAACAAAATCTCATCTAATTTATCAAATCAAACCAAGTTTCACCGTAAACCTAGTAAAACAAAAAAAATGAAACAATATCTAATCTATTATCGGATTTATCAAATCAAACCTAGTAAAACATTAACAATAAGATCTTCCATCTGATATAACAATAAAAAATATATCTGATCTATCATCTGATTTATCAAATCAAACGAAGTTTCACCGTAAACCTAGTAAAACAAAAACATGAACTGCAAGAAACCAAATAAATATTTTTATATATTTCTGGGACAATAAGCATAATTTTAATTGACTATAAATGCAAAAATGTCAATGCCAGATTGACAATGGTTCCCCTTAAAAGCTTCGTCTGATCAAGTATGAATTATTAGCCATGTTTTTGTTTATCTAAACTGTTGAGTGTTGACCTTTATTCTCTGCAAAGTAACTTGTGCATTTCATGCTTACAAAAATCAATGGAGAAATGTACAGAAATAAACACTTTCCGAATCAGTAAAACGACGTTTTCTTCCACATTCTCGTTGTACATCGGACATAGGTATCTTTGCATAGAGGGTCAATTCAAATTTCGTTTCCAGTCCCTTTATCACTTAAATGTTTACCTCAGGGGTGAATGGTTCGTAATGATTGAGTTCGTTAGGATCACTAATAGCTGTGTTATACACCTGTAGCAAATACATTTAAAAGAGGGATATTTTTACATTTTTCAAAATAAACAACATTCCCCTAATTTACAGAATTAGGATCACAACCAAGCCCATTTTAAAACTCAAAGATGTCCCTGCACTTGGGGAATGTAAATTCTTTCTTTTGCCTACCTGAATGGAAGATGGGGAGGGGAGAAATAAAAACCATCAACGAGAACAAAAATGGGGGTAACCGTAAAAGGCCCAAATAAGAGGAAATAGTTGTATTAAAGGAAAAATTTCAATTTTCTTCCCTCAAGACTCAATTGATTTCCCTTTTCGATCTTCCCTATCAAGAGTTATGATCAAAATTAGGGAAGATAATAGATTTCCTTCCAAAGGAAACAATTATTTGAAAAAGTATTTTCAGGAGATATACCTCTAAACACATTCAATTGGTTTTCATCTTTTTGTTAATTTTCTTTTTTTATACCCAAATATACACAATACAAAATACACATACAATACAAACTACGGTTAATTCCCCCCCCCCAAAAAAAAAAAAAAAATTGGGGGGGAGATAAACCAAAAAATCTCCCAAGTATAATATTTATGTAAAAAATGATAAAAAGACCTGTTGAATAATGTGCCTAAGTAGCTGCCTCGTGGTTTTCTGATTCAACCTAAACAACAAAATTTAATTTTTCACGCATTATTTTTTCTCAAAACTTTACTTCACAAAATAATATATCTTTTAAATAAGGAGTAAAAAAAGTCTAACATTTCAGAGACTGTAAACGGAATTTCAATTGACCCACATGTAATAGAGAGGCAAGTCAGATTCACAACGGAACCCTAACAGCTGTGTCTGACCAAGTATCAATTAGAGATCTGTTTTTTTTATTCTTTTTAATTGTTTAATTGTTTTTTTCTGCAAAAGTGTCTTGCGTATTTCATGCTTCAGAAACAAAGAGAAATAAGCTGTAGCATATTCGAACACTTTCACAGCTAGATAAAAACGACGTTATCTTCCACAGTTAAGGTTTCAAGGTTATCGTCGTGAATCCGACATGCCTCTTCTTGTATGAAGTACCATTTAGAATAATGAGGACAGTCTCTATAAACCATTTAGTTTTCCAGCTAAAATCCAAATTTTCATAGCAAAGACCTTTTTAATATATTTATTTCCGAATTTTTATTGCACTCTTTACCTTTCTTTATGAAGTGATTGAGAAACAAATTCGTCCACAGCTGCATTATACGTATCCACAATTTTGCTCATGCAGTCCCAGGCGTGCCTTAACAAATTTTATAAATTAGTAATCTCTCTATTAATCTATTTGTTTGGTAATCTGGTTTTAACTCACGAACTCCTGGACTGATTTGCCTATTTTAATTGGGGAACTCATCAGATTCACGTACATTACGTGGCTTGTTTTAGCAATTCTTATTGATTTATAAGATTGACTTTTATAAGAATCTTTAGCTTCCAGGTTAAGCTGGGTTTCATCTGGAATTAATCTGGGTCAACATTCTAACATACATAAAACACCAAAAAAACTTTACAACATAATGAAACATAACATCTGCCACAAAAAGCATCTGTGTCCCTAACATCTGCCAAAAATAGTATCTTTTAAATCTGCCACAAATATTAGTCCCAAAAATCTGCCACAAAGTGTGGTCTCACCGTGACCACACCTGCTACAAAAGCTCTTCCCGTCTTGTGTATTGAGTAGGTCCCCCTGTCTGTCATATGTATTGAGAAGGTACCCTTGTCCCATACCTGTCGTATGTATAGAGTAGGTCACCATACCTGTCATATGTATTGAGTAGGTCCCCCATCTTCTCATGAACCTCAGGCCAATCAACTCCAACCCATTTTATACTCTCAACTATCTCACAAGCCTAGATTAAAGAACTATGTAGATAATACATGTAGATATAAGGCTGGTTTATGTCTCATATGCTAATCAAATATATAACCAATTAACCGAAATGCTCAACATAAATCAATATGATTGTATTTAATGTATGCGTTTTGAACAATAAATAGATTTTAATAATAAAAGGTTAATAGGGTACCACTCATTATTCAATACAAGTAAAAGCGCTCAGAATAATTGTGGTATCTGATTAGTAGCCTGAAACAATGTCGGTTGTCCGTTGCGTGAAAATTACAATATTATTAAAATGACTGAGTAATTCGTTGAATCATTGCAAATCATAAACCCAGGCTACAATTTTGATGTAGAGTAACTTTGAAACTGTAGAATGGAGGTAGGACAACCCTGGAAGTCTGATTTGATTTGATATTACGTTACTTTTAAAACGTCAAAAGAAAAAATCTGATCGTAAATTAAAATAAGAAAATCAGGAATTTGCTGACATTTTTGATTTCATTGGTAAATTTTCAGAATTTAAAATATCGAAATTGCATCGTGGCATAACAATTTTTATTTGGATCGGCAATAAAGCTTTTCTGTGGCCATGTGTTTACGTAATTAACTAAGGCCAGATCAACGGTAGGGGAAGAATAATGTTTTATATCATTTTGGAAATCCCAGATAATGGTCTAAAAGATAAAACCAACTTATACTGAATATTTTGAAAATTCATAGTTTCATAAGCAGTTTTAGCCCCAAAATCATTGATTTTATTGATGCGCACTTGCAGCTCACTAACATACCCTGAGAACTGAACGAAAAAAAATTATTTTTATTTTCATTTTCTATATTTTATACTTATTCTAAAATGTCATTAAAATGTTTATAAAATACATATTTTTGGACTTGGAATGTTGTTTAATATCATTTTGGAAACCCCAGATACTACTTACTAAGACTTAATATTAAAATTTGTTTTAAAAATTGTTGAAAACTATTTTATTTTCATCTAAGTTTAGTCGAAAAATAATCTGATTTTTTACTATATACTATCCTTGTTAAAACACTCGCTGACAAATATTAAAACATTTTTTTAGATTTTCATTTTCTATTTGATATATTCTATGCTTAATGGTTTAGACAAGAAATCTATAAACATTTTGAAGTGATATGTTATTGAAGAAAAGTGATTTTCCTCCACTTCAATGACATTTATTGAAAACTTGTAGAATCGTCAATTTTTAACTTCTGCAGGTCAAGGTTGGACACAATTTAATATCAAGCTATAAGTTAAACATGATAAATGGAACAAAAAATTATTTTGCATTTTTTCATCTCATAGCATTGCACGTTTTTCTCAATTGTTATGGAAAAATATATCATTTTTGAAAATATTTTTGTCCACAATCAAAAGAGATCTTCTGAAACACAATAAAGCAGACAAAATTTGGAGTTGAAACTGTCGTTTACTACATTTTTGTGAACTTGCAGCAAGAAACCTCCTGAGCAGCTTAATATGGCGAAAAATCAGGGCCATTCTCAAGAAAAGGACTGATTGGAGAACAGTTATGTCTATTGAATCTACAAAAATTGTTCCTTTTTTCCCTATGCCAAACGAACAGTTCCCGAATGTACCTGATGACTTCATACTGAAGCTTTGTCTGGGGGGCCCACAATGGGGTCTCTTGCAGATTTCAATTCCTTATGATTCCTTATAGTACCAGAGACATCTTTATCTCATATGCAAATGGGATTATATCTGAGCTGGGAACTTTTGATTTCTGGATATCGGGATTAATGCTAGATCAACTCTTTATCTCGAGATTAAATGAAGCTTGTTAAGTTGTTCTCCTCTTGTTAATAATCTCCAGATTAATTAACTGATCGGGATTAAGGATATCCCATTCAAAAGTTTTCAGCCCATGGAAATATTTCTACTGACATAGAAAAGAATAAATCTGGCCCAAATTCTAATTCCAGATGGCTAAACCAGTTCTCCAGACTGTTAAGAATATATGCAGCAACAACAAGTCTTCCTCATTGTCTGATACGTATAGTCCATCAAAGAAAGATGAAACAGCAGTTTCAAATCCAAATTTTGTCTGTTTTATTGTGTTCCAGAGGATCCATTTTGATTGTTGTGCACAGTAATACTTCCAAAAATTAAATATTTCAAAAATTAAATATTTTTGAATGACAATCAAGAAAACCGTGCAATGCTGAGATGAATAAAATGTAATATAATTTGTTGTTCCATTTATCATGTTTAGCTTATAGCTTGATATTTAAGCTCTTTAAATTGTGTTCAACCTTAATCTTACAGGGACTGTAAAGGAAAAATAAAAGGGGGTATAGGCTGAAAGCAAAAATGCAAAATAATTTGATATTTGATTGTGCCCAACCTTGACCTGCAGCAGTTAAAAATTGACGATTCTACAAGGATTTCATTACATGTCATTGAAGTGGAGGAAAATCACTTTTCTTCAATAACATATCACTTCAAAATATTTATAGATTTCTTAAGTTTAAAAGAACAAGTTCAAAATGTCCAAACACGTCATTAAATTTAAAGAGAGTTACAATTTTCAAAAAACTCGATAAAACGGAATTTTTTGAACTGTTCATTAATCGACCATTTTTGAAGGTATTTCAAAAAGTAATGACATTTTAGATTAAGTATAAAATATAGAAAATGAAAAAGAAAATAATTTTTCTCAGGGTATGTTAGTGAGCTGCAATTGCGCATCAATAAAATCGATGATTTTGGGGCTAAAACTGCTTATAAAACTATGATTTTTCAAAATATTCAGTATAAGTTGGTTTTATCTTTTAGACCATTATCTGGGATTTCCAAAATGATATAAAACATTATTCTCAGTCAAGTTTTAAGAAATAAAATCAATAAAGTTCAAAAATGGCCAAAAAATCACGTTTTTTTCCGACGGCACCGGAAAAAATGGTCAAAAATAAAAAATATTTTGGATTTTTCTTAGTTTCATATATATTTATTCAAAAGAAAAAGTGCAACTCTTAACAATTTATACAGGGCCGCCCTAGGGGGGGGGGGGGCGGAGAGGGGGTGTTCCTAATCTACCTGATCGTGTTCATCCTCGGCGCCCCTGAGATTTCCTCTCCCTACGGTCAGGGGCCACCTAATTAAGAAAATGAAAGTAATTTTATAAAATTTTAGTCAGTCCTGTTTCGGACTCTAACGATATAAACTAAAACGTCAGAAAAAAACTTAGATGAACCCTAAGCTCAAAAGAGTCCTTAAGAGTCAACCTTTTTCTCTTCTAATAATAATAACATCTATCTCATTGGTCAAAGTTTTGACAAATCAGACGGTCATAAACTTGAAACCTCGACAAATAAAAAATTTACTATGAACAAGTGATATGACAATGAAGGATTACTGCAGTTCATGTTCCTGACAGTTGGAGAGCTGCAGGATATCTGTGAGTAGCATAATGATTTCTTATACAGAGGTTTCCGTGTGTTCAACTTAATCTCAGATTTAATTAATTGCAAGAAGCAGTTGAACTAAATAGACTCAGTTGAAGCAATTCAATCAATAAAAGTAGTTTGACTCTGATTAAGTAGTTCAACTACTTCTAGCGATTTATTAAATGTAGTCCCCGATTTTGTATTATTTCCTAGTTTTACGACATAAATAAAATATAACCTGTATTCCATAGGCTCCGCCCCCGCAATACTCTTAAGAATTAGTGCTTTCCCCATTTTCTAAAATATAAACAAAATTCCTTAGTATATCTATTATTTTGTTGATGAAATAGATATTTATGATAATTCAAATATACTGAATATTTACAGAATAAGCAAAAAAAAACGAATTAAACAAATAATTCACCACTGATTTTGTTACTTTTTTCCATTAACAAAAATTTGAAATTAAAAAGATTTTAAACTTAATTTTAACTTTTATACCTATTATTTAACTAGTTAATATGGCTAAATACAGCCAACGTCACAAAACCATCATTTTTCCACCATCTGAAAATAAATTTAGTAAAAAAATATCAATTTGACATCCGTTCGGCTTTAAGTGCTCTGTAAGCTTCCACAACCCGTATTCGCTCCTTCTCCATGATAACTTGTTTTGCAAGGGACGGTTTATTCTTTTTAAATTTCTTGACAATACCACCGTTAAGCTGGGCTTTCAGGAGAAGATCTTTTTTACCGGGTTTTCGCTCCTCATCCTGTGGTTCCTGGACTTGGAGCTTTTTAGGTTTATAGTTTAGCGTGGGGGGTTCGTGAGCCACTTCCCCGAATTCGTAGGAATCCTTGAAACTATCAAAATCAAGTTCTTCATCAGACTGATTGCCGCGCCCTTTTTTCTTGTTTTTGCGCATTTTATCCCGCTCCCTCCTGGCTATCCGTTTCTCCTCCTTGGTTTTAACCTCGACCCCCTTCTTGAGCTTCTTGTTTTTCTTTTTGTTGTTTTCCTCTTGCAAGCCCTCCACCACGTCGGGTTGGGCCGGTACTGTACTAAAAAAATTTAATTGTAATCTTTAATTTTAAATTGTTTAATTCAATCAGAATATTTTCATTTTTGCTTGCCGCCGGACATTAATTGGAAGCAAAATCAATTAATATCTTCAAAAATTGGCTCGATAAGCATTTGTTTAACTAGAAAGTCTTTGTGCCAGGACTAGAGAGCGAGGACTAAACTTATGAGGATGCACAATGTGAGGTTAAGATCTCTACTCCGTGAGGTCAAGACCAGAGATTCCCGCTATGTTCCTAACTGGAGCCCTGGGGATTAAACATCAAGTATTCCAAGTAAGTATTCCACATTTTATCAATAAAATTACAGAAAATCATTCTTTCCATTGTTTGACTTTAAAGGAACTGAGTCCGAATTCAATGCGTTTGTGTCGCGTCTCAAATCCGCCAAGAACCGGTTTCCATCAAGCGGTGGCTTAAATCTTGAAACATTGAATACAATTTTAAGTGGAACCAACCATATTTAAGGCGTGTATTAAATTTAAGCCGCAGCTCAACTTCTGTAAATTCAGCCTCTGGAAACGTAGTTTCTAGTAAATCTCAATCTAAAGAGTGGCATGTCCGATTCACAACGGTACCCCTATAAGCTAAAGCTGATCATGTGTGCATGAGATATCAATCATCTTACCTATGCATTTCTGCTTTAATAACAATGGAGGAGTTCGTTAGAATCAAAACCTTAACGACGACGATGAGTTCTGACTGTTCACATTAATGATCATATTAAGGTTTTTGGGAATCTGTAAAAGGAGGTCACTTGAAATTAGCAATGCCGAGGATTTAATCTGTTGAAATTACAAATTGCAAACTGCATTCTGGCATAAGTCAAAGACATGGATGTAATTACAAACTATTGGATGGACAAATATTTCTAAGAATTAATCTAACCTGGTCTGGCCATGTTCGTCCATTTTAACTTCTACATTATATTTTTCTTCATAACTTCTTTGCTGTTTCATACTCTGTATAGTCTGATGCATTCTAAACAAACAAATATACAAATACTAGATTGGAAACCCAACTTTACTTGGAAACTAAACTTTCACTAAAATATTCAACCCAGTCAACCAGTGCTTAGGATCAATTTAATTTTGATTCGGATCCGGATCCTGGATTCGCACTGAAACAATATGATCCGGATTTACTGAATTTTTAAGAAAGCAGAATTGTCAAATTTTTTGTCTAATTTTTTTCGCTTATTTTTTACACTAAAACTTGTTGAGCCTTTCCAGGAAATGTTTATAATCTCTCTATTTCAATAAAAGATTTTTTTTTGCAGTTTTTGGTTGATATTTTGCCCCTTGGATCCGGGGATCCGCATATTTTTGCGGATCCGGATCCAGGAAGCCAAAATCTTACGGATCCAACGGATTCGCATCCTGATCCTAAGCACTGAACTCAAATTAAAATATTTAAACCAATTAAAATTTGAGGTAAATTAGTCAAGGGGTTCTGAGTTATGATCGGATATACAAATAAACAAACTATTTGTAGAGAAAACTCGAGCTCGGAAGCATTGAGTGGGGGAGGGGGAGAAAGTGAAGGTTCTCCCCCCTTGTAAGTGCTCTATGCATCTATAAATATAAAGTAGTAATCTCTGTTAGCTAGTAAGTTTGATCATAACTCATAAGCCCCTAGACCGATTTGTCTCAAATTTTGATTGGGGAATGTGGGAGAACCACGGGAATGTTCTTAGCTTGGTTTTGAGATTTACCCGGGGAAACTCTGGGCTCCCAAGCTAGTAATGTATAGTTTGACTCCCATCCAACGCCACTTCTTGCATTTATTGACATTAAAAGCTTGATATAATATCTGTATAATTGTCCAAAATTCAACAAAGGTGAGATAGAGTTAATCTGCCATGTTAGATCTTAATATTCATCCGTAAAAACAGCTGTCTCAGAAAACCACTTTTAAGAAGTTCAGAGGAAGAATTCAATTAATTCTTAGAACCACAAAAAATGTCGGATTAAGGCTTAATCCCCAGGACTAACAAAACAATAGTTCTGACTTCAGTTTTAAGTCAACAGTAACGTTTACACTAAAGAGCATGATTCAAACCTGTAATAAAAAGCCTTTTTATGCTCTCCTTCCTTCTGTTTAAAGACAGGGATGGGTCTAAGTGGTTTCACACAGCCGCGCACCCAACTCTCCTGAAATAATATTAATTTTACAGAAAATACTTCTGTTTAAAGACAGGAATAGGCCGAAGTGGTTTCACACAGCCGTGCACCCAACTCTCCTGAAATAATATTAATTTTACAGAAAATACTTCTGTTTAAAGACAGGGATAGGTCTAAGTGGTTTCATACAGCCGCGCACCCAACTCTCCTGAAATATTAATTTTACAGAAAATACTTCTGTTAAATGACAGGGAGAGTACGAAGTGGTTTCACAGCCGTGCACCCAATTCTCCTGAAATAATATTAATTTTACAGAAAATACTTCTGTTAAATTGTACTCCTACTTTTTTTTCACAACAGAAACTTTTACAAGTCAAAATTATTTTCTGGATCTTTGTACTTCTTTTCATCTCATAGAATTTAAGTTTAAGTTAAGTTTTTATTTTCAAAAATGTCTTTTACTATCTCTAGTTTAAATACTTAATATACCTATATAAGTATAATAAAATGTAAAAAGTATAATAAAAACAATGTTTTTTTCTGCTAGTTTTGTTTGAAGGAGAGATAAAGTAGTGCTTAGAAGGTAATTATTTGGACTGTATGTGTGCCTTTTAAGTATCTTATACTTATGCCTGATATCCAAGAAGCCAAGTGTTATGAATTTACAGTTCGAATTTTGCCCCCCCCTAGGAGCTCCTAGGGGGGGGCAAAAAAAAATTTTGCGCTTCGCGCAAATCTTACCCCCCCTAGATTTATTTCTGTATACGCCCTTGCCGTGTACCCAAGTCTCCTGAAATAATATTAATTTTACAGAAAATACTTCTATTTAAAGACAGGAATAGGCCGAAGTGGTTTTACACAGGCGTGCACCCAAGTCCCCTGAAATAATGTTAATTTTCACATTATATAATTCTGTTTTTATAATATTTTTAAATTGATTGGTTTGTTTCTCTTTTTGCTTGCGCAACTCTCTAAGAATGCCGCACACCACTCATAATTTTCGAAATCCGTTGAACACGTTTCCTAAAAAAAATAAAATATTATAAAATATAAACTATGTACAAATGTGGCGAAAGATAATCGATGACTATGGGTTGTAATATCTGAATGATTTCTTTGAAAGTTAATTGATTTTTTACGGTCTAAGTCGTATGTTGCAATTTTCTCAATTTGTATGGCCGCTAAGTTATTCGGTATGAGACGTCTTTAACAATTTTCTCCTAATAGACGCAACAGCTAGAAGTAAGATTAGTAGCGATCAAAAGCGCTTTTTTATCGCATTAAGCCTATACCCCCTTTCATTTTTCGCGAACACTCCCTTTAAATATTTATTTTGTATTCTCACAAAAATTCTTTATTTCCCTGAATACAGAGATAAAACATCCTTAAAAATTGGCTGTGCTCCGACCATACATTTCTAAGCAAATACTATGTCAAACTGATCTGAGAACTATTAAATTACTAATCTCGAAATTATGCTAATAGAAAAAATAGAAAGGAAATCTCCAAATATAAGTTGGATAGTTTTCTGAAATACATGTAAACTACAGGGTGTCCCAATAAACATGGGAATTCAGTGACGAATTCGATATCGTCTTTGTTATGAATTAGCATTGTAATACCTAATTTCAAAAGCCATAATATAATTTTGTCTGCTAGAGTTTATTTTATAAAAAGGGTAAAAGACTGTATAGATGTGTCTATACTGTCTCCGCAAGATGAACAGTGAAGACGGACAAGTTTACTCTAGTGCATACTGCAATTTTCTTGTTCTACTAAGTACAACCGTATGCAGTCAAAACAAAAAGAAACAAAATGTGAACATAGCAGACGAAACTCTTACTGATTACAGCTTTCTCAGTAGGTTTCACTATACTAAATAAAAGAATTATTTAAAAAGACGATATCGAATTCATCACTGTATTCCCATGTTTATTGGGACACCCTGTACTAAACATATAATTCTATTTCTTAATTAGTCTGATTTTCTGCTCGATAGAAGTTTGAAAGAGAGACATTATTACATTCTTTAAGAAATCAAACACCTCGAACTCAATGCGGGGAATTTTTAAATATGAATTCTTGACGTATCAAGATCTTCTTATGACGAAGGTCGGACTCCCCCAACCTTTTAAACAACAAATCCCCCCCCCCCCCCACTGGAAAATAGTACACATACTAAAAATCAAGCACAACAAAGTTTTAAATGATCAAGACTCCAAAGTCTTTCCTAGTTTTCAAGTGTTTAATATACCTTTGTCTGGTGTCTTGTTGAATCTAGAACTGTTTTATCTCCTCTATTCTTTCGAACCCTCTGCGACAAAATAACAATAATAATATCAAATTAAAACATATTTAAATCAATTATTTATTTTATGTGATTCATTTTTTTGTCGCATATGTTTTCTATAGTAAGAACATGTTTTGATAAATGATGAAATCATTTTTGTCATCTGGGGGATTTTTTAAGTGCAGGACAGAAGGGACAAGAAAAAAGATCACAAAGGTGAGGGGAACAGGGCAAGTTAATGCGTATTTAACCTTGAAGTCCTCCTCCTTCAGTCCCACCATCAACTCCTTCATCCTTCTGGGCATCTCCTGGGTGTCCAGGTCTCCACTAGGCCGGTTGTTGATCTTAAAGGGATTGTAAACGTAATTTCAGTTTTTCACCTTTTAAAACACGCACTTTAACTCCTTTTCTTTACCAAACATTTTGAAAAAAGTCCATTTTCTGCTGGAAAATATAAATCATTAAATCTTGGTTTCAAGAATAAAAAGATAATAATTTCTTCTACCTTCATTTTAACCAAGTTTTCTCTGTTTTGCCTCTGTTTCTCTGGATCCTTTGTTCCATGATGTTTGCAACCTTTTATTTTTCTACCCATCTTTTCTTATGTACACAAGACGTACAGTACAATACAGTCAAATCTGAAATTTGGGAATAATACAATAGGTTGCGTTTCTTAACAAAATACAAAAATGTTAGAAAAATAAACTTAAAAACTATACGAGTGCGCACTGCGCAGTAAACTGGTTTTTCAGAATGAAATTATGTTCTTGGTTAATTTAAGTCCATCGCCTAAAAATACTAGAATAACTTTTTTAAATACATAATCTTTATGAAATTTTATCACAATTGCAATTTTTTCAAAGATTCCTTTGATTCATTACGTTCCAAAACAAATAAATCTCAGCCAAAATAAACTCTTGATGATTTCTATACGAGTTGTTTTCTAAAAGGCTTATATCTGAGATCAACTGGTTTTATATCTATGTGTGAATAATTCAAGTAAAATCTTTAGGATTCACTTATGAATTTTATTATTCTATTTAATAAAGGGACTATACGAGTGATTTCGATTATTCCTCAATGCACAGATGCCTATGCCCGATTCACAACGGCACCCTTAACAGCTTTGTTTAATTAAGTATAAATGTTTATAAAAACTAATTATTTCGAATTGTGGTTTCTCTACAAATATGACTTGCGCATTTCTGATTGCAAGAAAACATATAGAAATGACCAAAATTAAAAACCTAAAACAACGACATTATCTTCTACATTATTGATCAGATAAAGGTTTCATGAATCGGGCATTGTCATTTACAGGGAGGGTCAATAGAAATAACGTTAACAGTCCCTTAAAGAGAATTTTGCATTTAGTGTTCCGCTGATGACAGTACGTAAGATCTGGTCTATGAGGAATAATGCAGTGTATCCGGGTGTCGAGTAACCCTAAAACAAGGTTTAATTATGAAGTATGGACTATGGAGGTTTTCTTAACACCACTTTTTTCTTCATCCCTCTACGGTGAGGAAAAAAAGTGGCACCAATATATATTCTTAATTTTACTTTAGTGTTTAAAAAAAAATAACTGCACTGTTTAACAAATTCGGATTACAATTTTTCAGAAACTTCATTTTTCGTTTAAATCGCCCACCGCCCCCCATGAAAAACATTTTAAACATTTTGTATTGTGGCTTATGCGGCCCATATCCCGAACGACATTAAATTGTGTAATTAATATTTACCCCAAAAATAAAAAGTAAAGAAACATGTATGCGAAAGAACATCAAAACTAATTAAGTTTATTAAGAAAAAACACTCACTAATACTTTTTAAAAGGCAATATTTTCTTACCTATCGTAGTAGAGGTTCTTAAGAAGTTTATTACTGTAATAATAAGGAGAATTAGATGGGAAAGGATAGGTAAACTCCTGTTGATGTCTTGTTCCCTCCTGGGGTAAACCAGCCTGTTGCTCCCCTCCTCCTCCTCCTCCATCATGATCAGATCTGTGATGATGTTCTTGAACTCGAGGCAGGGATGGATCAGCAGCCATTGAAGGAAAACTGAGATTTACCTGATATATGTTCTATTGAAGCTACTGTAAGCGTAATTTTATGGGACCCTGCATGCAAAAATAGCATTAGCAATGCCCGATTTACAACGGTACCCTTAAAACTTTAATCTAATCAAAAACGTACAAAAGTTTGAATAAACAAAAACATGGATATCTAATTCACACTTGATCAGACAAAGTTTTAAAGGGTACCGTTGAAAATCGGGCATTGCTATCTTTGCATTGAGGATCACTTGAAATTAGACTTACAGTCTTTTAAAGTTTCAATACGTACTTTTATTAAAATATTATATATATATGTGTACTTATATTAGGCCCGGATCTGTCAGTTAGGAAATTCATTAATTTACATTTAAAAATTATTCATTTTACCCAAATTCAGCGAAAAAAACTTGCGGGGAAATGATTATTTTCTAAGCAGGGAGAAGGGGAATGATTTTTCAGGAAATAAACACCCCTGGTACCTGATTATATACCTGACTAGGGTCAGCTTTAAGTTGAAGATTATTAATCTTTTTTGCTAAGGGCATTCCAAACTCTTCACAATCACATGAATCTAAATATAAATTTAATAAACCATAAACAAATATTAACAGAAAACACGTTCTTAAGTACTTTGAACATCTTGAAAATTCTGTACCTTATAACCTACTAACCCTTGAATAATAAAAGTAAAAATAAAAATAATAATTTTAATGAAAATTAATGCTCATGTAAAAAATTGATGGTAGGGGGGTTCCAAACATAAACTGGGACGGACCCAACAAAACAAACAATACATGTATGGCATATCATTTGAAAATAGTGTACTCGTTCTTGGTTGATTCACGCGTGTAGGAGGCCTTATTTTAATTTTTAAATTTAATAATAAAATGTGTTTGAAAAGGACCTTACTATGAATTGAAATTGTATAATTGTATTTACAATTGTTGAATATTTTGTTATCTTTATTGTTAGGCGAATTGAGATTTTCTCTGTCAGGATTTAACGAAGATCATGAACTGAGAATGAGTTGCGGCATTCAAAACATAAATGGTCACAAGCTAAAGTCGTCTTCGTAGTACGTTTGGGTATCGAGTAATATCAATTATTTATACAAAGAATTTTCCGATAGGTTAAATTTATTTAACAAAACCCCTGTCCCAGGGGCCAGGAGTTCCAGGGTCGGGGACAGAGGCATATTCAGGGGGGTAGGGGCTATGGAGGCTCACCCATCTCCCCGGAAAAGCGAAATCTATGAATTCTGGGGGGTTTTGGGTACCGACGGGTGCTGTGTTGAGCCCCGCACCCCCCCCCTCGATTAAATTTTGTTATGCCCCCACCTTCAAAAATTCATTAAATATGCCCCTAGTCGGGGCTGTAACCGTAGGCGGTTCCAGGTGGCCCTAGCCTCATGCTCGGCCCGGAAATTGTTGTAACCTAACCTTATACTAAACTAGCCGAATCCGATTCCTCCAGGCTCGTAGCTAGGAGTTTGTAAAGGGGGGGGGGCACAAATGTAAGAAATCCCAGAAATAGGCACTTAAGGTGCGCAAAAATCTTTTTATACTTTGTTAAACCAAAAAAAATAAAAAATTCGGATATTTTATAAAAATATAATTTGTGCTATTCAAAATTTTCAAAAATCGAATTTTGTTAGAGGCAAATTTTGATAATTCGATCATCCATAAACCTTCCTTGAGGTCACGTGAAGTCCCACAAAAAGCTGTTTTGACGTTTATTGTACACA
Source organism: Eurytemora carolleeae (assembly GCF_000591075.1). Taxonomy (NCBI): domain Eukaryota; kingdom Metazoa; phylum Arthropoda; class Copepoda; order Calanoida; family Temoridae; genus Eurytemora; species Eurytemora carolleeae. The sequence continues at coordinate 96,639 of NW_019396511.1, forward strand.
AACAAACAAACAGACAAGCAAAGTATATATGTATATATATAACTGTAAAGTAATAATCAGTGAAGCTTCTCAATTTTCATATTTATTAATACAAATTGTTTCAGATCTCTCGATCCTCATCAGTCAATAAACATGAGTTAACATATATATAAATATATACAATCTCTTATTGTAGTGTGTAAAAAACCTTTAAGTTTGAATTTTCGATAGCGTATAGTGTGAACTCAACGCTGATAACATCACATCTATTCTTGGAAAAACCAGAAGACATATACACACTTTACTAGTCTGCCTTTGTCCGTTAAGTCCTATAAACTTCAAAACAGCAGAAACAATCGGGCCCTAATTTATTGTCAATTATTGAAAATTTTCAAAAAAGTTTGCTTTTTTATGAATGTTATATAACTTTAGTAGAGAAAATGGCTGATTATATTTATTACAAACAAAAAGCAACATTTTTAAAATTGATTTTCGATAAACTTCTTCTTTTCTTTAACTCAAGATACTTTAATTACAATTATTTATACCTGTACACTCGTGGTCTGCATGGGGGCGTTTAGTTCCCCGCCCATTTAACAATCTTGCTCCATCTCTGGTTCCACCCACGGCTTCACAAACCCTAAAATAAGGGGGGAAAATACAGTCGGACCCAAAAAAAAGAGTGATGTAGGTTTACGACTGTTACTGACTTAAAATAGTCCAATTGTACAGTGTACACTGACTCATTTCACTAAATAACTTGATTTTCAAGCTTATGGGGAATCAATTTAGTTTACAACAACATTAAATCCGCAAAATTTTATAAATTAAATATATATTTCAATGTATTGAGTAAAATAATAAATATAAAAGAGCTTTTACCTTTCAGCTGACATTCCGATACCAGCGTGGCAAGGACTCATATCTAGCTCAACAATCTTACAGTTTTACATGATATATCTATATCTGTAAAAAATTTCTTAATTTTCATTTATTTATCATTTAAAACATGTAAATCTTAAATATTTGAGGCCATATGTTGCTTTAAAATTACAAGTTTAATGAAATAGGGTTCAATATAAAAATTATAGAATAGGAATTTCTTTGTTTTTGTGGATTGTTAAAAAAATCCATGACTTAAAAAATTGAGGTGAAAATAAAGAAAAAGTTATTCCTAAATATCTCCATACTTGGCAAAAAAATAAGACAAAGTTTAATCTTTCTTCTCCTTCTTGCAGCGCCTGATAAAACACTTAAAACATTTAACAAAAATTAAAATGGCGACCAACATTGCTGAAACAAGAACTGCCAAAACATCCAGAAGATAATATTGAAACCAATAAAGATCAAGAACTGGACTTCTCATCTCTGAATTCTTTGGGTGTCTGAGAAGATATTCCAGCCACCAGACAGCATTGTCCAATGGATGAATTGGACGGTCTAGAATCATGTTCTGAAGATTCTCTACGGATTCCTGGTAGCTAGGATCCCCTAAGACCCTGCTGATGGCATTCATTAGTGTTTCTTCTGTAACATCCCGCCAGGTGATGACCACACCAAGGTTCTTAGTAATAGCTTCTGCTAAGTTAATTAGCTGATCTCCTCCTATTGGGATTCCTACAACTGGAGTTTTATGGCAGATTGTCTCTTGTATACTTCCTGCTCCACCATGGGTAATGAACAGTTTGACGTTAGGATGTGCCAAGATATCAGTTTGTGGAAGCCAAGAGGAGATAAGGACATTACTAGGGGCATCCTTCATAGACTTCTCCCATTTCCAGATCACTCTCTGCTTCAGTTTACCCAACACAGACATAAACAGATGACGCTTGGATTCTGGCATCTTAGATGCCCTCACAACAGAACCGAAGGATAGATAGATAACTCCGTGTTCGGCTCCCTCTACCCAATCCTTTAACTCTCCCTCTAGAAGTTTACCTGGAGAACAGCTCATAAGCCCTGCCTGAATGGTATTTGAAAGAACTGGTCTAAGACCATCTCCAAGAAATGGACTACCCAGATTAATAACCAAAGCTGGGGATTCAATCATTTCACCCAGATTAATATTTTTTTCAGATGGAAATACTTCTAATATCATCTGTTCTATTTTTGGTAAAACAAAGTAAGTTCTACCAAGGCTAATACCAAATAAAGCCAAACTATTAATGAACCTCTCCTGAAAATTCATATTTTGTTTAAAAGGAAAGAACGGTAGTGGCATGTATGCTGGATGAACAGGATTACCTACAGCATTTGCAATCCAAGGAAGAATATAAGGAATGGTTGTGTATAGAACTAAAGAAGCATTCTTCTTCGTTGATACATAATAGGCAGCTTCATTTCCCATCATAGGTATTGTCATCACAACATCAACTACTATGCTTGCGTCAGATAACAAAGTTTGGAAGTCTGGATGGGATAGAGCCGCCTTGTTCGACTCTATTGAGGTGTTGATAAAATCTAGCAGAGGGGCGTCAGTGGCCACACTATCATCCTGTATCGATGGGTATGCATAAAAAGAGGGACACAATGGTTTCAAAACAGCAGAGGGGATAGATCGGTTTAACCTTTAAATTTATAACAGTAGGTTTGGCAGATTTTGCTGTGTTAAATTATTATCGGAATCTGACCCTTGAAATTAAATGGTTTTTGGCATGGCATAATAATATTTACTTGTGATTAAAATGAAGAAAAAAATGATGAAAAAAAATATATTTTTTGAACAACTTTTTCTTAGATTTTCATTATTACAGGGGACATTAGTTCCAGAACTAACACTTGGGTAATTTAAAAACTGGGTTTTAGGATCTCAGCCCGTATTGAGAGTAAAAGTAAAAAGTAAAAACAGGTGCGGTGCATTGTACCTTCCCTCCCTTTATATGTAAAATATGTAAAATCTTAAAATTTTAAAATCCGAATCTTAATTAATTTTAATGATGAATTATGAAAACCCAAAAAGCAAGTATTTATAAAAATCGTTCTATTATTGTGAATATAAACCTTTTTAGCATTCACTTCCCTGAAGCATCGTATCTGAAATTTTCTGAGTCAAAGAGTCAAATCCAGAATCGTGAATTAATTCAGTTAATCCAGGAATAACCCTCTTTTCCGGGTTTGGGCAGACCATAGTGACGGTGTGTCCCCTTTTTATCAACTCCTTGGCCATCGGCATGAATCCTATTTTTACACTTTTCGAGCTAAAGGGTAGGTAGAAGAGATAATGGCCACCCAAGACAGGATTCACAAGAAATATAAACAAAAAAGCATTCATTTTGGGCAATTATCATTGCCTGTAGTCTGAAAACGAATCACTCACATGTAAATAATTGTGATGTGTAAAATCTGCAAAAACAAAACAGGCAATTTCCTAGTAATCGATTTTTTGGACCCTTCCTCACCGCCCCCCCCCCTCCTAACAGTTTTGTACATGGATCTCATGTGTGACAGAGTAATTTCCTAATATACGATTTTTGGACCC
>NW_019396511.1:100788-165607 GCF_000591075.1 Eurytemora carolleeae
ACTCCAGTTCTTCTACTTTCTATTTGTAAACTCCAGTTCTGATCTACTTTCTATCTGTACACTCCAGTTCTTCTACATTCTATTTGTAAACTCCAGTTCTGATCTACTTTCTATCTGTACACTCGATCCAGTTCTTCTACTTTCTATTTGTAAACTCCAGTTCTGATCTACTTTCTATCTGTACACTCGATCCAGTTCTTCTACTTTCTATCTGTAGACTTAAGTTCTCCTCCTTTATATTTCTGTAAAATCTAGTTCTATCCTACTTAACATCTGTTGACTCCAGTTCTACTAACTATCAGTAAACTCCAGTTCTCATACTCTATATGTATTACATTATGTAAGACCCAGTTCTCCTACTTTCTATTTGTAAACTCCAGTTCTTCTACTTTCTATTTGTACACTTCCAGTTCTTCTACTTTCTATTTGTAAACTCCAGTTCTTCTACTTTCTATCTGTAAACTCCAGTTCTTCTACTTTCTATCTGTACACTCGATCCAGTTCTTCTACTTTCAATCTGTAGACTTAAGATCTCCTCCTTTATATTTCTGTAAAATCTAGTTCTATCCTACGTAACATCTGTTAACTCCAGTTCTACTTCTATATGTAAACTCCAGAGTCCGTATAGTCAGTAGTCAGTTGCCTTACTGCCTCTAAGTATTACAGCTGGAGAATTGTGCTGTGTTTAGTTACACATTTCGTTTCCGTAATCTTAAACCTTTGTATTTGGGGCAAATTTTTTAATTTAAGGGCATTTTAAAATGTATAAAGGGGCATTTTTATAAACTAAGGGTTATTTTTTTGTCGGGGCCAAACCTTATTAATTTTTTGAGCATTTTCTAAATAAAATAAGGGGCATTTTTTAGATAGGGCTATAAATTTTAAAGTTGGTTGTAATTAATGAACATTTGGGGATAAAAAAATTTAATTTAGGTGCAAATTAAAAATATTTGGCGGCATTCTAAAAAAAGGGGTTCAAATCTTTAAAAAATCTAGGCATTTTTTAAAGAAAATTAAAAGAATCCGAGTTTATATTGAAAAATGTTATAGTTGAATTTGAGTGTTCAACAATTACAAGCGCGTTTCGTAGATTAACAAGGGAAAGTCTGTCATCCTTGATCAGATAAAGGTTTTAGACTTTTTATTTCCCTAACACTTTTATTTCTAAAGGTATCGATTTGAATTTTTTTTTCGACTTTTAAGGAATAGTAATTTCAAGGACTTTTGCATTATTTTAATGCATAGGGTAGGGTACAGATTACAGAAAGGTAAAAATAACTGTCCGTAATTTCGTGAAATAGCCCAAACTTTTTTTTAACTTTTGAAAAGCCCTTAAAAATATATATGAAACAAGAAAAATATTTTTCACACATTAAAAAAGGAAAAAAATTGTTTATTACATTTTACCTTCTAAAGACATTTTATCATAAATCCCTTGCACCCGAACTATTAAAGTTAACTTACTTACTTTTTTTAAGGAGCTTGCCTTAAAAAATTGGATTAAGAACATTTATTGCAACTCAATACCTTTACTATTAGACCTTTTCTAGGGAAAGGGGGGGAGACGCCCCAGTCTAATTCATAGAATCAGACCCCCCCCCCATAAAACCTTTAAGGGTTAAATGGAAGGTCATTTAAAATTACGCTGACATTATTTAAGATTTCAAAGATAGATAAAAAATAAAAATAAATTGAACTTATTTAGCTGCTAAATTTGTATTTCAACCGGCCATAACCTTCCATGGGCCATGGCCTCATTCAGAGGCGTATTCAGGAATTTGTCCAGGGGGGGAGCTTAATTTTTTTTTCTCTTTCCAGGGGGGGGGGCTGAAAACCCCTTGAAATCAATAGATTTCACTGGTCCAGGGGGGGGACTTAGCCCCCATAGCCCCCCCTGAATACGCCTCTGGCCTCATTGGTAAAGTCGAACTTTGCAATGAAATATTCCATGGAGAAAAAAATCCAGCGGTAGTGGAGGAGACATAGCTTTGACTTTGACTAGCAGTTAGTTTTGATAAAAATAGATTTTTTATTGCAAATTTTTTTCTTCGATGAAAGGTAACACAATTATTTTATAATACATTTTTGTTTCAACCGCTGGTTAACTCTTCCGCCTTCAACCATTGGAAATGCAATTCTTTATTTTACTTTTCGTTAGCTTCGATAATTTATAACAATTTGCCAGCATTAGAATATTTAAATAAGCCTTTCTTGACTTTTATATTAAATAGTTCATTTATGTTTTGAACAAGAACGATCCAAACTAACTTTGCATTAAAAAAAAACTAAATAACTTTTACTTGAAAATTATGGGAATTTAAAATATTAAAAAAAATATTTTAAAAAGGCACTTTAACCCGAGTTCATATAAGTAGTTAGCAACTATAAATAAAATCTTATAATATTTAAAACAATATCTTAATAAAAAATTACATTTTGTACAAGTTTCATCATAATGCTTACATGATAGTCTATAAAAAGGAAAATGCAAATATCCAGTTATAAAAAACCACTGATTGTACAAACATTTAAAACTTTTCTATTATTAGCTGGACTCCTGAAACTGTGGAATAAATAGTATGTGGGTTTAAAAAACCAATGAACATGAAACACAGAAATTGTGCAGCTACCACAGACCTATTTCACTTTATAACTTGATTTTAATCTAATTGTAAAACAATTTCAAAACAAAATCAACAACAAACATGTCATCTTCCTGTTTTTTAGTTATATGGGCCTTACTGTAGCCTACACTACAGTGAGAACCAGAATACTTTGGAATAAGAAGACGACTTTTAGACGTTAATTATGGCTTTAAATTGTCAAACGAACATTAGACACACCAATTGTGCAAACAGACCAAGATTGTAAAAGATACTTTTATAAAGCTATTTGCTTCGTAACAACATCAAATATGTACACTTAAGTATTGCTATAATTTCGTCGTCCTATTTCATAATTTTCTGATTCTCACTGTAGTAACTGGGAGCGTTTTGTAGTCGTCCCCCAAATCCTATATTTAGAACACAGTTCACATTTTGAGGAGAAAAAATACATTTCTACTATATTTTGTTCTATCTTTGTGAAATCAAAAATAGTTTACGAGAGAAAGAGATTTAGAAGCTGTTTAAGGATCCCCCCGCCAGGTTCATAGCGTGGATATTGATCGAGGAACTCGAGGTCAACTGCTCGCTAACGGTCGGAGTGTTTAAGGAGGATTGCTGCCGGGACAAGTTAGGTTTACTCTCGTCTGTCTTGGCCTGTTAAGATGGTCAAACATTTAAACTATTTTTATTAAAATTATACAAAAATGTGTGTAATAAATGATGTGTCTTTAATAAAGACTATTGAACTATTGCAGAAGGTTTTAATTGCCTTTGGTCCAGCTTTAGCGGAAATATTTTGAGAAAACCCATTCGAACTTTTTTCCAGCTGTTTTTTAAATTCCATTAATTTCAAGATGGCGCTTTACTATTTGACCCCTGCCTGCTGATAGGGAAGCTGAAGGGAACCAGATTCTAAGTTAGCATCCTTCTGTGATCTTTTACCCGCACTCTGAAAACAAATCAGACTGATAAAAGTAACAAAAATATAATAATAGAAAACTTCAGATTTGCTTTTACTTTATCCAATAAAAGATGATCTTTAATTATTAAGGGAGCTGAGGGGGGATTAATCTATGAAACAGAAAGAAAAGATGTTTTACCCGGTCTGGATGTTGTTGTTGTTGTTGAACAGGTTGCTGAACAGGTTGTTGAACAGGTTGTTGAATATTCATATTCTGCGTTAAAGTCTCTGAAAGATTGTTCACAGTTTCCGTCATCTCATTCAGCTGATAATAATCTCCAAGATCTAAAAAATATATTTAAAGAAAAATGGCAAAAATACACTTTGAAGTTTGCAGCAGCATATTGGAACCCCTCCGCTGGAGCGGAGGCCACCTGAGGGAAATTTTTTCCACCGGAGAGAATGTTTTTTATTTATTCAATGCGTATTACTCCATCCGAGGGATGGTAAATTACACAACCAGGACACTAATTACTTCATCGAAGGGATGATAATTAACACTCAGGACACTAATTATTCCATCGTAGGGATGGTAATTAACACTAAGAACACTAATTACTCCACATAATTCTAATCTAATCTAATCTAATAATTTATTTTTCCGTTGAAAATATGACAGGTTGTGTATAAAAATTACATATTTATATGATTTCTATTAATTATAATCGGAAGGAGAGCAGCCATAGCAGAGCTGTTTTCAGATTGGTCTCCTGGCAGTTTACCGTGGTATCAATTAGAACTGAACTGATGTGATACGTTGTGGGACTGGATTTGGGGAAGACGGAGGAATTATTTGTATCCAAAGTGTTAATTACCATCCCTCCAATGGAGTAATTAGTGCCCTGAGCGTTAATTACCATCCCTCCTGTACAGTTATTAGTGTGTGTTAAAAGCTGAAATTCTTAATATAGAACGGGCGCTAAGCGTCAAATATATTTTGTTATACACGGGGTTACCTATAAAGGACGAGACATTTAGGACGACTAGAAACACTTTGAATTTGACAATTCCGAGGTTAAAATAAGTCTTCTATTCATTAATAGGTAAAAAAGAAAAAAGTTTACATTTGCGGTGAATCATTCTGTACAATCGTCTCTAAAATCTCGTTCTTTGTGGGTATATTATACAATTGTACAGCTAAAAATTATAAGAGCACATACCTGGGGTTAATCCAACATTAAGGTTTCCCTGATCTTGGTACATTGCAGTACTCACATTCTGTAAAAAGAGTACATAAACATACATATTAATACATTGCAGTACTCACATTCTGTTCAAAGAGTACATAAACATACATATTAATACATTGCAGTGCTCACATTCTGTACAAAGAATACATAAACATACATATTAATACATTGCAGTACTCACATTCTGTACAAAGAGTACATAAACATACATATTAATACATTGCAGTACTTACATTCTGTTCAAAGAGTACATAAACATACATTTTAATATATACAGTAAATCAAGCAAAATTTCAATTTCTTCGACTACATAGAATTCAAATTTGATCTTCGATGACAATATTTAAATAAAATTGTTTTAAAACATATTTATTAAAGGGGGCTTTTTAATCTTTTATTTAAGTCTAGATTCTGATCTTTTTTTGTTAAAGTTTATCTTCTTGAAAACTTGCAAACCTTAAACAAACCTAAACCTTACAGTTTCATAATTTATTTCTAAACCTTTGAAATATTTAATCAGTATATGGCAGGTTCTAATGTATTTAAATGCTGATGTAAGTGTAATTTTAAGTAACCTTCCATGCATAGATTAACAACGGGTCCTTTCAAGCTTTATCAGATACAAACTGTGTAAGTTATTTTAGGTTTAAAAGTGGGTAATTATATGTCACTTTTTTTAGAAAATCCACGTACATTCCATATTCCATATCCATTCCATCCATTCCATATCAGTTTTCAAAATTATAAACATTGATATCTAATTCATACTTGATCAACCAAACCTTTCAAGGATACCGTTGTAAATCTGGCATTGTCATCTTTGCATGATAGGTCTCTTGAAATTGCGCGTACAGTCCCTTTAAGTTGTAATCTGACCTGATAGTTTTGATCTTGGTATGCATAGTTGGGACTGCCCAGACTAGAAGGAATATCAATAGGACTGCCTGAAAACCCAGGCATCTCAAAATTTTACAAATATTTTTTTATTTGCAATCAGCAATTCATGAATGAAATGGAGAATATTCTTTTTATTTTTGAGATTTTCCTGCATTCTGCAATCTGTGCATGTTGGTCTGCATACCCAGCATGTCAGGGTAGTTTAGCAAGTTACTTAACTAAATAGAGCATGTCACTGTCAGGGTAGTTAAGCAGGTTGTTAATTTAAAAAAAGCAGGTCAGGGTAGTCTAGCAGGTTGTTGATTGAAATTATGATTGACTGATGGTTATTATTATTATTATTATTCCAATTCTTAAACAAAAAACACAACTTTTTGATAAGGCATAAGTATTTAAGCTGGATATAAATTATCATTATAGTCTGGAGATTATTTGGATGAGATTGAAAGGTTGTACATTTGAGAGGGAAAAATCTGAGCTTTGGTCTACTCCAACCACGCCTCCACCTCCAACTACTCCTCTACCTCCAACCACTCCTTCCCCTCCAAGTACGCCTCTTCCTCCACCATCTCCAGTATCCCGTTTCTGAATTAAGACGGAATAAAAAAAATTTTGATATCCATTTTTGCTTCAATAAGACCAGTCATTTACCATTGTCAATCAAATTCAAACTTTTTATTAAAATTCTAGAATTTTAAGGAAAAATTCTAGAATTTTAAGGAATCAGTTGAAACAATGTAAAGGATATTTAAATTCAAATTTTTAACATTTTAGAAACTTTCTTTAAATATTTCTAGCCCACCTTGCAAAACTTTTAATTATAAAAGAAATAAATAATGACAGTTTTAAGAAATCAAATGTACTTAATTAAGATTTAAAGGGAATCTAGGCCCAGATTTTATTGATCTTCACTTTTCTGACCGGCATGTCCGAGTACGATCGATACCCTTTAAATCTTAATCCGACTAACAATGAGGAAGATATTGTCGTTTTCTTGAAAAGTTTATCATGAAAAAAATCTCATTAAAAATAATCAATTTTCATAGAAAACAGAAAAATATATTGTTTAGACAAAAGCTTGAAGAGTATCAAATCGAATCGGAAATACTTCTTTTAGACGAACGTGTACAGTCCCTTTAAAACAATTACCTCCGCTAACACGAACCCTCCCTGTTGTCCTAGTTGTATATGAGTATACGGACTTTTACCAACATTGGACCGAGGAATCATCTAGCCAACAAATATATATTATAGAACATATTTCAGATTTTTAGGTTTGCAACAATAACAATAACAATAACCATAAAACGATAACGATAACGATAACAATAACAATAACAATAACAATAACAATAACAATAACAATAACAATAACAATGACAATAACAATGACAATGACAATGACAATGACAATGACAAATACAATCCGTACAATTTGAAAACAAATCCGTACAATCCGTACAATCCGTACAATTTTAGGGTTAAAAAAAGATCAATCCGTACAATACGTACATTTTGGCCACCCTGTAACAATAACAATAATGACAATGACAATGAAAATGACAATAACAATAACAATAAGGGACTATATATACAAATGATATTCGCTTGTCTCTCAAAAATATATTTTTTAGATAGTTTCAATTCAGTGGTTAAATGAAAACCTCTTGAATAATTCATAAACTCAAGGTCGGAACATTTGTGTACTTAATCTGGATTGCTTCATCTCCATTTCCAATGTGGGCAGTTTTAACTTTTAGAATCAGTGCTTGATCCATCATATCAAATCAAATTAAAATTATCACTTGTAAAGTATGACTAAATTGTGGGAAATTTAAGAGGAATTAGTGTAATCTAGCTAGGTCAATGCTTGATCCAGAGATTCACAACACAAAAATTCCGACTTTTACATTTTTTTTCATAGTTTGTCCGTCATCGAATTTCCTAGAAGTGTTCTACAACGCATCTGCAATGTCATATATTCCATGTCCCCTTTTCAAAATTGGCGAAGACTCCTTTTAAATTGATCTGACCTGCATACGCTGGGATTTATAAAGAGAATTATCTTCAAGTTTAATTTCTTGTTTGCAGATCTCCTCACCATAGGACGAAACTAAACATATATTGTTTAATTGTTTGGTTGTTTGTCTTTATAGATTGTTGGTTTTTGGCCCCGATTGATTGCATGTTGGTTTGTCAAATTAAATTGTTTGACCATTTCAAGTGTCTGCTTATTTGTCAGTATTTTTGTTTCAATATTTGTCTGTTAATTAGAATTGTTATTGTTCGATTATTTGTATGTTTGTTCTTAGTTGTTGGATATTTTTATATTTGTTTCATTGTTGTTGGCTTACTTGTATGTTCGTTTCATTGTTGTTGGCTTACTTGTATATTTGTTTCATTGTTGTTGGATTACTTGTATGTTTGTTTCATTGTTGTTGGCTTACTTGTATGTTCGTTTCATTGTTGTTGGCTTACTTTTATGTTTGTTTCATTGTTGTTGGCTTACTTTTATGTTCGTTGTATAGTTGATTGGTGCCTCTTTATTCAAGTCATATTTTAAAGTTAGACTTAGTTCTTTTTGTTAGGCTCTTGTATTTTGGATTTTTTAAAACTTTTTATATCTTAAATCTTAACCCATTTCCATAACTAATCAGAACTCTATATTATCGTTTGTTTAAGACTAAACATAAATAAAGGCGTATTCATGATGGGGGAGGGGGCTATGGACTTGGGTTTGTAAAATCTATGGTTTTTCAGGGGGTTTCTGGGTCCACCGGCTGCTGAGCTCCCCGAGAAGGAAAAAAATTAAGCCACCTTGGATAAATTCCTGCATACGTCCCTGGACTTAAAACAATAAATTTCAAAATTGTTGGATTGCTTTTATTCCGTAAACTGACATCTGCTTTCCATACTTAGCTTATTACCGTTGGGAGTAGTTCGGTTTGTGGGGAGATAGTAGAAATCCTAAACAAAAAAAGAAAATATTTGAATTTCAAGAATATGAAAAAAAACTGAAATAATCGTTTTAAAGCAAATCAAAGAAAAAACGTATTCTTAAATATAATGTATATAATGCATACTTTAAGGTAAAATAATTTTAAAAAACACAAAATAAGACAAACAGATAAACAAAGCAATGGCCAAAATGAAATATTTTCTTAAGATATGTCTGGTTAAATTTTTATTAAAGTTGTGTTTAATTTTAAAACCAATTCAACAAAACTCGCCAAGTTCGGCCTAACTTTAAATGCCAAAGTCGAGGCTGACATAATTAGACTCAAGACTGAGCCTCTGAATTGTAAATATTTTGTGACACTCTTAAATTGAAAGATTTACTATTGTCCTATAATTCACTGAAAAAAAATTTTTTGTTCCCAAAAAATGTCAATATATTTCTCAGTGTGGAGAACCCTTGTGTCAATGGGTATAAAATTTTCTTTTCAGAACTTTACGAGAAAAGTTCATTTTGTTCTAATAATTTAATCCAATAAACAATTTATTTAGATAATTTTGAAAGCTATTTTTAATTTGAAATCCATTTATAATTTTGAAATCCATTTATAATTTTGAAATCCATTTATAATTTTGAAATCCATTTATAATTTTGAAATCCATTTATCATTTTAAAATCCATTTAACATTTTGAAATTCATTTATAATTTTGAAATTCATTTATAATTTTAAAATCCATTTAAAATTTTGAAAGCCATATATATTTTCGAAATACATTTATAGTTTTGAAATCCATATATAATTTTAAAATCCATTTAAAATTTTGAAATCCATTAAAAAATTTTGAAATCCATTTGACATTTTGAAATCCATTTATAGTTTTGAAATCCATTTAAAATTTTTAAAGCCATTTATAGTTTTGAAATCCATTTATAGTTTTGAAATCCATTTATAATTTTGAAATCCATATATAATTTTAAAATCCATTTATAATTTTGAAATCCATTTATAATTTTAAAGCCATTTATAATTTGAAAGCCATTTATAATTTGAAAGCTTTTTATAATCTTTTTTCTAAGATTCTATCAAATCAATATTATTTCAGAAATTATGATAATCGAACAGCATTTGATCATTTTCGTTAGGTCGTAAAAAACTCCTTTAAAGGGAGTGACTGGCTAAATATGGTAATTGAACTGGGAGAGTAGTATTGCAGAGAAATATATCAGGATTTATTTGATACTTATCTAATGATTTTACGTCCTATGATTAGTACATAAGACCGAATATTTGCGTTTTAAAAATCTCGAGACTGGATCATTCTGAGGGCATTCAGTTAAACTATCAAAACTAGGCAGGCACTTCCTTTTTCAGGAGGCATTCAGTTCAACTACCTAGACAGTCACTCCCTTTAACAGTTAAATATCCCACCTGAGGCTCACTTGTTTCTCCGTTTACTTTACAGAGTTCCACCTGAACCCTCACCTTCTCTTTTATATTCAAATCCTGGAACAAAATTTGACCAATAATTATAAATAATGTTAAAAGACAATTTATAGAGTCATTGTTGGCTTGCAATGACCTACAGGAAGGTTGTTTATCCCAAATAAGGCACATTTCTGGACTATACAAGGTTACCCTCAAAGGATGAGACTTCAGAGACGACTGCAACGTAATTTATACTGTCTGCTTCCTTATATTCATGATTCCATGCCACTTATTTAACTATCTTTAGACAATCATTAAAAAAAGGCAGTATTCATATTCGGTATATATTCGCTTCAGGTCGTCTTTACTATCTCATCCTTTGTGGGTAACCCTTTATTACAACTTCGTCTTTAATTTTCAGATTTAAAGGAACTGTAGTTATCTTATCAATTTCGTAGAAGATATCTTCGTTTTTTGCTTGAAAACAATCAGTTTTAAAAGAGAAAAACATTAATATCTCAATGATTCTTGTTTAGACTTAAGTTCAGTTGTAAAACTTTACAATACTTTAAAAAGTTTATGAGTGTTCTGCAACCATGTTAAACCAAACGATGAATCCAACTTTTCCATTTTATTCCGTTTCAACATAAGGAATTGAGTCATATCTTTAAAACCCGATGTTGTAACCCTTTGATATTTCAAACTCAAATTATTTGATCTAACAGAATTCATAGTTTAAAATATCCAAGGTCTACATTATTTGGTTGCAAAGATATAGTGATTATCAAATCCGAGTTTGTGGTTACGACTCAATTCCTTTACAGATGTAATTTTTAAGAACTTTTTGGGTTTAGACAAAAAATCGAAATCAAAAATTAAAGTTTGGTTAATTTATTTCTTTAAATTTTCGTCTCCGGTGCAAAAATACTCAATGCTTACCCTGTACTTTGGAGTTTTAAATGATATCGCATATTGTTTATGGACTTCACTAGGGGAAAAGTTAGCATAAGCCTCCCATCCTGCTTCGTCGTAAAAACGAACCCGAATGTCGTCTCTAAAAGAAAACAAATTTTGATTAATATTTGATTTGCTTTAAAATCTTCCTTCTACCTTGAAATCTTTTTGCCGTTCAAATCGCCTAGACTAGTTTTTTCATAGTTTTGGATCGTTAAAAAAAAAAAATTTCAAAACTGTTGTGAGAAAAGAAATGTTTAGAAAAAAACATTTGCTTTGCAAGTTCTTACACTATGCCTTTTAAAGAAAACAGAAATTAAAGGTAAACTCTATCCAAACTCTTTTTTAACTGTACCTTGAAATCTTCTCACAGAGTATTATAATCTTCTTATCCCCTAGAGCCGGGGACGAAGTGTCAGAAATGTCACAAATCTGAAGTTCCTTTTTAGCCTGCACCGAGTTAAACCAATTAAAAGTTGACTTTTCAACGTACTTTTGACAATAGAAATGTATGCTGTAAAATAACAAACTAAAAATTTACGTAAACCTAGCATGGAAGATAGAAATAAATGTTTGCCGCCATTTTGAATTCATGATTTGGTTTGGTTTCCTTGGCATCGTAGATGGGATCGGAGCAAACCGGTTTCATTGGTTTCGTGCATTTCCCAGGAACATCCGCTTCATACCAAACCTAAATCCAACCTTGGTTGATAGTATATTTCATACACTTGTCCGGGTTGTCCCGAACCAAAATGTGTTAAAAAAACATTAATAATATGATTATACATTCTGTGAGTGTGTACCTTAGATGTAAGTTTTAGCAGTTCTTAATGAAAATTATGGCGACTTAGTCATTTGTACATTAGATTTTTCGATTCAAAAGAAAGCCATTTTTGAGAACGATACACATTGAATTTGAATTTAATTTCTGATTTGTTTATTTTTTCTTACATGGAAGCAGAGTTTAACGGCATTAAGATCTATATTCTGTGGATTCTCTACATGCTTCCAGCCCTGGCGGTATGGGTCAACCTTCTTTTCTCGTCGTAGGTCCAGGGATCGTTTTATATCCTTCCTCCTAAATATTTTGACATACAGGGATAACCAGTAAACAATGGAATAGGAAGACGACGTTTTTTCAATATTTATGTGTTTTGACTTTTGATGTTGTTACAAAGCAAATAGTTTTACTTTAACTTAATTAAATCACTAATTTAGTGATTTAATTAAGTTAATTTAAGCTTAGTTTACAATGCACAATGGCTCTGCGTCTCATGCTCATTGGATTTTTTAAAAGCAAATTAAAAGTGATTTTTTAACTACAGTGTGTGCCACGAAACATGACAATGAATAGAAAGAACTTGAATATCGTCTTTGATCTTAGAAATAATATGCGGCATTCATTTGGAAACATACTTTTACATTTATGATTTCTAAAACACCGAAACTTACCTAGCCCTGGCATTTTTTGTGCTTTCATACCGGAGATATTAAAAATTGTGTTCAAATTTCAAAATATTAAATACACTCTGAATTGTCTATTCTGGACAAAATTCTCCATATCTGCAGGACTTTTAAGGGACTTACACCGAATCGGTATTATGAATATATAAATCTGATCAATAACGTGAAAAAAAAATCGGTGTTTTCCTTGCTTTAATAAGTCACTATTCTAAGAGAAACCCCCATTGAAAGTATTCAATTTTCAAAGAGAAAACATGAGAATTTAATTCTTTCTTGATCAGATAATGTTTTTTAAAAGTGTCGTGCATCTCTATCAATGGAGTTTAATTTTAAATCACGTACACAGTCTCTTTAATATCTATCGATCTATCTTTTTACCTGACACACTGAATACCAAGATGGGGGAATTCTGCTGTCATTGTCTCAGGGTTGATTACTTGTGTACAGATTCCAAACTTACATCCATTTGGGACCTAAGAATATTACATTTATTCGGGACCTAGGAATAATACATTTATTCGGGACCTAGGAATAATACATTTATTCGGGACCTAGGAAAAATACATTTGTTCGGGACCTAGAGATAAAACATTCATTCGGGACCTAGGAATATTACATTTATTCGGGACCTAGGAATAATACATTTATTCGGGACCTAAGGATAATACATTTATTCGGGACCTAGGAATAATACATTTATTCGGGACCTAGGAATAATACATTTATTCGGGACCTAGGAATAATACATTTATTCGGGACCTAGAGATAATACATTCATTCTGGACCTAGAGATAATACATTTATTCGGGACCTAGAGATGATAGATTTATTCGGGACCTAGAGATAATACATTTATTCGAGACCTATGGATAATACATTCATTCAGGACCTAGCTAGAGATAAATTATTCGGGACCCAGGGATAATAGATTTATTTGGGAACTAGAGATAATACATTCATTTGGGACCTAGGGATAATACATTATTAAAGTGTTAATATTGACCCAATGAGTGCTACTTTAGATCTATCAGATGCTAATTTAGTCATAGATGATGCTCCTTTAGACGATGGAAGTTATGCGGATGGGGTTTAAACCTACCAAGGCTGGACTGACGAGGTTATGAGGATGAGGATTAAACGTACCGAGGCTGGACTGACGAGGTTATGAGGATGGGGTTTAAACCTACCGAGGTTGGACTGACGAGGTTATGAGGATGGGGCTTAAACCTACCGAGGCTGGACTGACGAAGTTATGAGCATGGGGTTTAAACCAAACCGAGGTTGGACTGACGAGGTTACGAGGATGGGGTTTAAACCTACCGAGGCTGGACTGACGAGGATATGAGGATCGGGTTTAAACCTTTCGAGGCTGGACTAACAAGGTTATGAGGATCGGGTTTAAACCTACCGAGGCTGGACCAGGGAGTAAGGAATAGAAGGGAGATATAACTGACGCGGTTCGCCCTACCATATGATTGTACATGCTTTACAGACGAAGTAATCCATATGAATAAGAAATATTTAAATGTGTTCTTATGCACAATTACCGCGTACATGTATTCAGAAAAGGTCATTGAATACATTTAACAGGGAAAAAAGTATGCTGAACATCGCCAAATAAATTCATTTTTAAGATGCAAAATTATTAGCAATACAAACGTATTTTTTATATTAAATAAGATTGTTTTTATTTATAATGGTAAAGTAAAAAGTACATTTAAAAAATTAAAAGACGACCTTTAAAAAAACTCTTTTTCAAATGGAGTACTTCGTCTGTAAAGCATGTATAATCATAAGGTAGGGCGAACCGCGTCAGTTATATCTCCCTTCTATTCCTTACTCCCTAGACTGGACTGACAAGGTTATGAGGATGGTGTTTAAACCAATCGAGGCTGCTGGACTGACGAGGTTATGAGGATGTGGTTTATACCTACCGAGGCTGGACTGACGAGGTTATGAGAATGTGGTTTATACCTACCGAGGCTGAACTGACGAGGTTATGAGGATGAGGATTAAACCTACCGAGGCTGGACTGACGAGGTTATGAGAATGAGGTTTAAACCTACCGTGGCTGGACTGACGAGGTTATGAGGATGAGGATTAAACCTACCGAGGCTGGACTGACGAGGTTATGAGGATGGGGCTTAAACCTACCGAGGCTGGACTGACGAGGTTATGAGGATGGGGTTTAAACCTACCGAGGCTGGACTGACGAGGTTATGAGCATGTGGTTTAAACCTACCGAGGCTGGACTGACAAGGTTATGAGGATGTGCTTTAGGTGGATCCTGGTTATGTGTTACACAGCTGACTACAACTGTAGCAAACCCCTGGAATCCATGAACCTAAACAATAATATTCAAGGAACTGTAATCGTATTTTGAATGGCAAAGCCTGAATCACAACAATATTCAAAGTGATATTGACCCCTTGACGTGTTTCTCAGTTTGCAGATGACCTAATCCTACCTTGATTTTCGGAAATGTTTTTGTTTCTTGTGTTGAAAATTTGCCCTGGAGTGCCCCTGCTCCTTTACCCTCACATTCATATCGGAATCTAAATATAAAATTCGTAATTTAGAAATTGGTTTGATTATCTTTCTAGTTCTGATTGGTTCCAATAAATTCTAACCACTAAAATTCATTACTTTCTTCTTAAGTAACTTTTAATCAGTTTTTGTAAAAAAAATATTAAGAGGAAAGCTTTGAACTTTTTACATGCATAATCAACATATTCTTAAGCATTGTTATTTTATATTTTAGAAAATAACGCCCCAAACCAAGACGTCAATTATAAAAAAGGCCGATTGTAAAACGCCCAATGCAATGCTACAAAACGCCCAATGCCATCAAACAATGCAAGAAATAAATGATAAAGCTAAAATACTGTGAATCATAAATAGATAAATCGTTCTGATCAAATTTCAAGAAACAGCTAACTTTTAGTTTTTAGTTTTAAACTATCATATTACCCATGAACTAAATCCATTTTGAAATAGAGATATCACTGTTTATTTTTAATTTCAACTTTGAAACTATAAAAATGTAAGAAAAAAATGTATCTTGTCCTGTTCTGGGTACCCAATGTTCCTAATTATACCCATCTCTAAGTGCAAAAAAGTACAATAATTAAGCTATACAGTACAGTAACATTAAAGGGACTGGACGCGCAATTTCAAGTGACCCTCTATGCAAAAATGGCAATGCCAGGATTTACAACGGTACCCTTGAAAGCTTTGTCTGATCAAGTATGAATTATATATCAATGTTTTTGTTTCTTTAAACTGTTTATTTTCATTTGCGGTTTCTCTCCGAGAGTAACAGAGAAACTCACAGATGCATGTGAACACTTTTCGAGTCAGAAAAACTACATTATCTTTCTCATTTCTGATCAGCTTAAGGTTTCAAGGGTACTGTTGTAAATCATTGCTGTCTTTGTATGGGAGGTCACTTGAAATTACCTTAGGTTCATCATGTACTTTAAGATTTTTAGTATAAATAAGCTTAGTACATTTAGTAAACTTAGTACACCAAGTACAATTACTTCAATTTAAGTACACTAATTACACTGACTATTTAAAGTACAGTAAGTACCTTAAACTGTTGGATTTAGGTTGTTCTACTATCTCCATCCAAGGTTCTTTAAACATCCCTCCCATATCATCCTACACCACAAGATTTCATTAAATTGGCGCACTGTCCCTTTGCTTCCCTGGTCGTCTTGCAACCTTGGTGTTTACTCTTTCAATGAAATATCATATATCTAAACCAATTTATTAAAAGCGGGCCAGACATTTTTTTGTGAAGAACCCTTATGAGCAAGAATACAAGGTCCATAAACTAAATTGAATTTCTTTTTAGGTGAAACAAATATGTAAAACAGTCAAGTTAATTAAAAATAATTATTTAAGGGTTAAAATTCCATTTTTAAGGAAAACTCGCATTTTTAACACGTGAAAGAAAGTAGAATAAAAATAATCGAATTGCAAATAATCCACTTAATTATATTTTGAATTGGAATTTCCCGCTGCAATGTTAGCGACAAAATATTTTTATTTCTAGATTAATCTGAGATGAGAACTTTAAATTGGAGTTAAAATCATTTTCTATTCACCGGAGAGATTAAGCGATCTTTCCTGATCAATTCCTACCTTGTTATCCATGATTGAGAGGGAATCAGGGTTACCAAATCCATTCATTATACTCTAAACAACATTCAGAAATGAATAAATGAATTATTAAATGAATAAATAAATAATCAATTAAAGGAGTAAATGAAATGATGAAAGAATATAAATTAATAAATAAGTAAATAATTAAAATTAACAAAATAGTGACTTAATCAATGTAATAAATTTCTTCGCTCATGTATATTTATATTTTAGCTATAGCTGGCAAAACTGCTGAACCAAATTGGCTGACGCTTGTTTGGCAACCCATGGCTACCCTTGGGGGGGGGGGGGGGGNTGGACTTTTTTAATTCCACGGGCAACGCCGAGCACTTCAGCTATTATTGAATAAATTATTAAAATAGTGAACAAATTAACAATATTAAGAATTAATGAAATAAAATGAATTAATCAATTAAATAAACGAATAAATGAATAAATGAACGTATAGATTTAATAATGAAAAATTGAGATATGATTTAAAGAATGAATAAAGCTGTTAAAGGGTGAATTTATAAAGGAATGAATCATACCTGGATATCATTGACTTCATGTTGTTGCAGAAGAATCTCCAGCTGCTGATCTTGCTGATCTAGAGTCTCCTGAGGACTTAACTAAATATAAACACATCAATGTCATAATCTACAAGATCAACAATATCATAATCTACAAGATCAACAATATCATAATCTACAAGATCATCTATATCATCATTTACAAGATCATAAATTTCATCACCTAAAAGATCATAAATATCATCATCTACAAGATCATCAATATCATCATCTATAAGATCATCAATATCATCATCTACATAATTATTAATATCATCACCTACAAGATCATCAATATCATCATCTACATAATCTTAATTTTATCATTACAAGATCATCAATATCATAGTTACAAGATCATCAATATCATCATTTACAAGATCACAATACCCTTAATTACCGTGAATGAAACGATAGAATCCTCTTCTATAACATGTATGGGTGAATACTCCTGGGTCAGCTGACAGTTTATCAGTCCTTAAAACAAAAATAATTTTTTTATTCCAAAGGGGGAGATAAAAATGTGACTGTTAAACTAGTTTTAATAAAATCATAAAAATTATAGGTGGGCGTGAAAATAAGATAAAAAATAAGGTTCATAATTTAAAATAATAGTACGACTTTGTGACCTTGTAGCTCCTCTAGTTTTGATTTTACGTCGAAGATGAGAGAGAAAAGCTTCTAAGATATTCAAAATATGTTTTGTTTTAAAAATAGGTTTAAAACTAGAGGGGTTGTGATTGAAAGCATATACGATTTAAACGTGAAATTACTTTAATTTAAAATGTTCAAATATGATCTGTATAGTGTATACCCCTATATACAAAACCACGCACACCCCCTTTAAATAAGTATTTAGAAAATTACCTGACAATGTGAGTTTATCCTGGGATATCTGGAACTGTGTTGGAAGCTCTATATCTGTCACAGGTTGCAGAGAGGATATATCAGGACTATAGATATATACAGGCTGAGTTAATAAATAGGGATTATCGATATTTTGGACAACACTTTCCAAATTTTTTAGTGGTTATTTTAAGCAAAAAAAAAAAATATTTTTGCACCACTAAACCTAAAATAGCAAAACCATTTTTTTTTGAAAAAATTGTTTGGAAAATGTTCCTTCTATTGTTTCCAAAATTTCGTAAAAATTCATCAAAAATCAAATGAGATATAACAAAAAATGTAAACCAATTATCTGCATTTTGAAGAATTAACAGTTCTCTAGTTATAATTCGATAACATTTACCGAAGAATTTCCAATTCAATTTTGAATGAATTTTTATGAAATTTATTATTTATATATATACATACAGGGTGAGTCAAAAAAAAGTGTGATTTGCGGCGCCTGGTGCAAAATTGTACCTTTTTTGTGCAATTCTCATGTATGGTGTTTTTTCAAAAAATTTTGAAAATTTTTTATTTTTTTTGTACTTCAATGGCCCAAAAAAATCCGCAAACTTTTTTTTCTCTCAAAATCAAAAGTTCAGAAAAACAAATATGTGTGAATAAATTGTTTCTATTGAAATCTAAAATTTTAAAAAATTGAATCACAGAATTTTAGAAAATTTGCAAAATTGTAATAAGAAAATTCGCATTTTTCAGTTCTGGTATAATTTTTACGGAAAATTTTTTTTCAATGGTTTTTAAGGTTTCAACTGAACAGCGTATATTTGATACTTTAGAATACACTAAGAAGAAAGGAACTAAAAATTAGACCAGAACTAAAAATTTCGAATATTCTTATTACAATTTTAAGAATTTTCTGTGATTCTTTGGCTCAATCATTATAATTTTAGATTTCGGTAGAAATAATTTATATACACATTTTTGCTTTTCTGAACTTTTGATTTTGAGAGAAAAAAAGTTCGCTGATTTTTTGGGGCTATTGGAGTACCAAAAAAAAATAAAAAATTTTCAAAAAATTTTGAAAAAAACACCATACAGGAGAATTGCACAAAAAAGGTACAATTTTGCACCAGGCGTCTTAAATCAAACTTTTTTTGACTCACCCTGTATATATTTAATGTATATATAAACCCCATTATTCAAAAATATAACATATATACTTTTTTATTTTTGTAGAAGAGTTTAATAAGTGTTTTAGACAGACAATTAATAAAATAAGAGTCTTTTGGTGAAGACTGAAAGCTCTACAGTTTTAAGTTTCCGGATGGAAAATAAGAGTTTTAAACAATACTAGGACAGACCCCAGTTAACACTTACAATGAATCATGTGTAGCTTCCGACATTTTCACAATATATATATATTTTCTTTCTTTCACAAAAATATAAACAATGTATTTGTGACTCAGGCACTTTCCACTATAAACTGCCTTAGTCTAGTTGCTAGCCGTCTCATGGCAATAACAAAGGGGGATTTGCGTAGAAATTATTTTTTTATATTTTTCAAAAATCTGATAATTTGTTGATTATGAAAAAGATTCATAGTAAAATTTAAAAAATTGACAAATGAAAAAAGAAAAAATACTAACCCCTCAAGTACCTGTTTTTACGCAGACTAAAATTGCGTCATATTAAGGAAGACGACATTTTCAAAACATTCTTTGGTCTGCATTATTAAACAGATTATACGTCATAAGCGTCATAGTTGGAAAGTTATCACTGACGCTTTTTGATAAATAAATGGATGAGAGCAGATCAGAAACTTTTATTAGTCGGAAGAGGCATGGCTCGGGATGGGGGGCGTAAACATTTCTTTTTTATAAAAGCTACAGCTGACCCAAAAAGAACTTTTAACCACGCCACATACTAAACAAAGATATAGCTGCGGGAATTTATCTAAAATACAATTTCACTGATGTAAACTGAAATTTCACCCAATAGTAAGCTACTGGTGCAGCAAAGTCGGTCTACTGATCTAAAGTTAAACTCTAACTAAACAATGTCGGAAATCCCGAGTTCCGAAGTACAGATAACATAAATACAGGAGAGAGAGAAGGAAAGATAAGGTTGGGTCACAGTGGCGCAACTANGGGGGGGGGGGCAGGGTTCTTTACCCCTCACGTACCTTATCTTTCAAATTTTGTTAGCCCGGCCCATTAAATCTTATTCCTTCTAAAAATGTATGATGAAAAACAGGCGCGCGGATACAAGAGGGGTCAATTGGGTTCGAAGACCCCTCTTCTTGAACAAGAATATTTTTTGACCCATTCCTTTTCTAGAGACTACCTTAAAATCTTACTGTAAAATGTTTCTAGTCGATACTTTAAGGTGCTTTAACAAAACTAACAATTTGTTAAAATAAGCCTATTCTTTGGGAAAAAATGATCTTTGAACTTTTAAATGTGAAAATATAATTTCGTAATTAATTGACAAATCAAGATAGTTTTACTTTTCATCAATCCAATAAATTACGTTTTGACCAGTCCAATGCTGTAAGTTATTGAATATTATGATTTCTTATTTTGAAAATTAAGTTTATGATGATTTTAGCATTGAAGCACATTATAATTTATAGTTTTTAGTGACATTACAGCGACAAAAAACGAAACTATCGTAAAGTCGGGTTTTAAATTTTGTGACATTTGCTGAAAGCATTTTACAGAAGCAAAATTGTACTCTGCTTTGAATTCAAATTGGCATTTGTTTAAAAAATGCATTTTTTACAAAATTCAGAAATGGCTTGAAATGGGTCGTAATGATAAAAATGTAAAAAAAAAAAAACACTAATATAAACGTAAATGAAAATTTTAAACAGATATACATTGGTATTTTCGAAACTAAGCTGTTTTTCTCGAATTCAAATCAAATTACGGAATATGAAAACCATAGATTGATTAAAATAACAGATATAACACTAGATGTCGTCTTTTCAAGATTTATAAGTATTTGGTTCACAATGACCCTGAGGCAGAAGTCCACAGGAGTTAAGCGTAGTCGGTGTAGAACTAGGGAGGGGGTGCAGAGGCGCCATGATCCCCGCAAAAATGATCTCCGAACCTCAGGATTTGCAGAATTACCCCCCAGAAATCGAAATAATTAAATATGTATATAAAATTTCAATCATCATTATACACTATATTAAGCTCTTAAAGTAAAAAGAAAGACAGGGAAAGAACTTAAAATGAAAATGTGTAAAAATGAGAATAATAAATTGAAAACTATAAGCTAAAAAACTCAAAAGTAGGCATTGCTGAAAAATCAAAAAAAAATATTTTGAGAATTTAAATAATTTCTAATAATTGACAACGTCTTAGAAATTTTAAGGTTTTAACTATAATTCTGCAAATCCTGAGGTTCGGAGATCATTTTTGCGGGGATCATGGCGCCTCTGCACCCCCTCCCTCGTAGAACCGGCTCTCGCTCTGTGGAATTACAAGACAGAGAAAGAGCCTGTTCTTCGCCGACTATGCGCAACTCCTTTGGGATTCTGCCTCAGAGTTATTGTGAACGAAATACCATTCTTGAAAAGACGACATAAAGTGTCCTAGCTGGTGTTTAAATTAATATATGATACAAACATTGAAAATCTACAGATTTAAAGAAGAAAAAAAAACACATTTTTTAGTACTAAAAATGTTTGAGACTTTTTTACCATAGCTTGCCAAATTTTTAATATTTTTTTAATTCTGTAAATTGTTTTGAACTCTGATATTCACATAAACATGATTGATGATTGATACCCATCATGCTTTTAAACATTTGATTTTCACTTTATTGTAAATGTAATTTAAGGTAGCCATTTTTTATTTTTGTAAAATATGCATTTCACGTATATGCCTTAAAATTCTGTAAAATGATTTCAGAAAAAAATCACAAAATTTAACACCCCTAATCGATAGTAATTGATGTAACATTTTTTCGGGGGCCTGGCTCCGTCCCCCTGCAAGTTGCAACCCTTACTCGCTCGACGCTTACATGTTTCACTCGGATCAGTTTGGTTTTGCCTTAAAAAGTGCATTTAAATTGACTATTTTGTTCGCAAAATATTATTAATTGATACACAATGTAATTTTTTTATATTTCGGGTTTGTAAGTTCAGTTAAATTAAAAACGTGCTCTCCTGCGAAATTAAAGCTAAAATTGTGATTTTGTTACGCATCTCACTCCCATTTGTATGAAAAATACCAAATATTTTCAAGCAAAATTTGTTAGATGTCATTAAGTATAGTTTTCTATTAGTTAAAAGCAGAATATTTTAGGACGGTAAAGTGAGCTTAAGATCACCCAAAAAAACTTGCAGTTTGGACCAAAAAATTGTGAATCAAACAATTAAATAATTATTAACTCTTCTGGAATACTACAAAAAAGTGGTTGAAAAACTCCAACTTTCTTGAGGTCACAAAGATATAAATAAAATAGATTTTTACATCACATTTTTTAAACAAAATATATTTTCAAAAAAAATATTCATAGTTACAAAAACACCGGGATATAAAAATAGAAATCTAATTTTATTAATTTACAAAATATTGTGTACTCTCTGTACTCCATGTACTCTTTGTACTCTATGTACTACTATAAGACAAATTGTTAAACTTCTGTACAATGGTTTTCTCCAGTTCTCTGTACCTCGCTATCAGAGGACGGTACACAGATTCAGCATCCCTAAACATATATGTACAATCGTACAATTGTACAACTGTACAACTTTACAACATTCAGGGGTGTCGTCGTACATGAACTTGGAAACCGTAGAAAGAATTTTATTTGTTCTATTTTTTTCTGTTTTTCAACTTTCCATCAAATTTCGTTTTGTAGAGTGAATCTATGTAAGAAGGAAGTCACGGGACAAATGTCACAGGAAATAAAGTCATGAGTTTTTAATTTCCTGTGACTTATTTCACTAAAATGGTAGGACTTTCTTTCCTTTGACCTTTCAATTTTAAGTGTTTTATCCACAGGGCCAATTTTTCAGGCCAAAATTTCTAAAAACTTTTTTTCGAGATTATTCTTCTGTTACAACTTACATGTAGGTTAGCGCTATTTAGCACATAGAGTTTCGAACACTAAGCTTTTTTAGACATATATATTATTATGATGATTACAAAATACTAATTTATGAAGTTTGAAAAATGTATTTCATTTTTAGTTTACCTATTTGGTTCAGCCGCGAGAATTTGTGCTTCAGTAATGTCTTGTACAACTTCACTGTACGGTATCTGGGAGTGTACATGATTAGATAAATTAACATGCGGAGTACGCAAAGATATTTGAATACATTAGAGGGTACACCACAATAGTACTTTTGTATCTGTACAGTGTACATATATGTATACAGGGTTACCTACCCACAACACAAATGACTCGGCCTGAAACTCTGTAAATGTGAATGTTTAAAGGGCGAATTTGAAAACACCTCGTAGGCTCGTTGAGGATACTTTAAGTAAGTAATTGGTGCATTCTTTGATGAATAAATGAAAAAATTAAATAAATGTTAGAGAGTAAATTATTTGCGGTATTTTCTTAAATACAAACGTACAAAATCACCTTATGCACGGCCATTTATTTGGTTTATTTTGTCTACTCTCAGTATCGATGGTGTCCTATCCAAAGATTTAGGAAAAAATTTAAAAAGTTTAAAAGGTCCTTTCGGTTAATAATTTTGTTTGGCTTTCTTCTATTAGAAGTCTATAAGTGTAAATACAGGGTTACCCACAAAGGATGAGACTTCAGAGACGATTGTACGGAAATTATTCGATCTATGATTTTACATTCCAGCTTCCCTTCAGCTGTAAACTTATATTTTTCTAAACAAATCTTTCAGCTGCAAGCCATTTAAAGAATATTTTGATGACATAACGTCAAATCAAATCATTTGATTGGTAATTATTTAAAAATATATATATATATATATATATATATATATATATATATATGTCTAAATAAAAAATGAAATTTACAGCAATCCCGAGATTTACTTTCCAAGATTCAAATTTGTGATTTTCTTGTACATCACGTTGTACAAGTGTATTATCTACCTTTTCAGTTCCTCCTTTGTACAAATGTAGTGCTCTGTATACAATAAAACAAATTTAGAAAATAGTAAAAAGCCCTTAAATTAAGAACTCCGGAATTTATTAGAAATTCTAGATAATCTAAAATAAAATAAAGGGT
This sequence comes from Eurytemora carolleeae, assembly GCF_000591075.1. Lineage (NCBI taxonomy): Eukaryota > Metazoa > Arthropoda > Copepoda > Calanoida > Temoridae > Eurytemora > Eurytemora carolleeae. The sequence goes on from NW_019396511.1 coordinate 125,045, forward strand.
AAAATAAATTATTACTGTTACGACTTTAAGTCCTTGTAGCTCCTCTATTTATAATTTTATCCCTTAATATGAGAAAAGCTTTATTATTTCATTACTTATGAAAAATTCTAAACTGTTCTCTTCTCATTATCTTGTTTAAAGAACAATTATGATTGAAAACATGTTAGCTTTTCTTTACCCTGTCGTCAGATCATTTAAAAAATAATAAATATGTTTTTTTAGAAATGTTCTAAATTTAGTTTTTCCTGTAGGCTCCTCCCGCCGCAGCAGAGTTTACTCCACTCATAGTATACACCCTGTACATCGATACAATTTTAATTATTTGTTGACACCCTGTACATAGGTACAATTTTAATATTTGTTGACAACCTGTACATAGGTACAATTTTAATTATTTGTTGACACCCTGTACATAGATACAATTTTAATTATTTGTTGACACCCTGTACATATGTACAATTTTAATTATTTGTTGACAGAACCTGTACATAGGTACAATTTTAATTATTTGTTGACAGAACCTGTACATAGGTACATTTTTAATTATTTGTTGACACCTTGCACATAGGTACAATATTAATTATTTGTTAACACCCTGCATATAGGTACAACTTTAATTATTTGTTGACACCCTGTAAATAGATCCATTTTTAATTATTTGTTGACAACCTGTACATAGATCCATTTTTAATTATTTGTTGACACCCTGCACATAGGTACAATATTAATTATTTGTTAACACCCTGCATATAGGTACAACTTTAATTATTTGTTGACACCNGTTCTGGAAAAAGTACAAATGAAAGCTGTAACAATGATTTCAGGTCTGCAAAGCAAGGAGTATGAGGATAAGCTAAAAGAGCTTGGTCTTCAATCTTTAGAAGAAAGAAGGATTAGATATGACATGATTCAAGTGTTCAAACTCATGCACAATTATGATGATGTAGACAGGAGACAGTTCTTCCAAACTGCAGGAGAAGAATCAGTCAGGGTTACCAGGCAATCTTCTGATGCATTAAATATACTAACAACCAGATGCAGGACTGAGGTTAGAAGAAATTTCTTCACCAACAGAGTAGCGGAGAAATGGAACAAATTACCAGAATATATCAAAAGATCAGGAAATATTAAAACTTTCAAGTATTTATATGATAAAATACCAGAACAGCAGGAATAAGAAACCTATGAGCAAAATCCTGGATACATAAAGACGTCATCTCTATGCTCCTATCTGGAACTCTGATGACAAATCTACAAGTATTCCCATTTCCCAAGTAAGTAAGTAAACTCTCTTTTTTTCACCTGATCTCCGTTTCTTCGCTTGCAAATTTCAAAACTGGTTCATCTGAATATTGAAAAACATGCTAATATAGATAATACCATATTTTGGCTTTTTGCAAGCATTTTCTCTGCCAATATTATTATATAATATTTGGATACATTATTTTTAAAAAATTATATTTTGGGATATTTTTCACAACTTGCTCAAATACCTGATTTATTAAACCGGAAGTCTCCCTGTATCCCCGCAGGAACTATTTCCGGTAGCGTGAAGTAGAATCCCAGGTTTCCAAAATTACCTCTAGGGGTAGACTCGAGCAGGTTATTGAACCTCGTCCAACAACCACCAGCGTTGGAATCTCTGGACAATCAATCAGAAATTCATTATTTATCTAACCATCTTTTTTCTCCATCTATCTTTCAGATTCATGAATCAATCAATCAAATCAATCAAATCAACTAAATCAATCAAATCAATTAAATAAATCAAATGAATCAAATTAATCAAACCTGAATTTTTCTCTAGTTAAGGACCCATTCTTGTAGCAGAGCATTGCCATGTATGCTGCTGGATCAACTGGATTAGGGAATATGGATCCTGTCAGCTGAGGATTCGGTTCCTTTACCCACACAAATATAGTATCAGATGTTCCTGAACAATCAATCAATCAATCAGAAAATCAATGATCTGACAACAAATCAATCAATTCATTGATCAGTCAATAAATAAATTCATTGATCAGTCAATGAATCAATTTATTGATTAGTTAATAAATCAATTAATTGATCAGTCAATAAATCAATTCATTGATCAGTCAATAAATCAATTGATTGATCAGTCAATAAATCAATGGATTTATCAGTCAATAAATCAATTTATTGATCAGACAACAAGTCTATGCATAAATCAGAATGTTAATTAATGTGTTGAACTAACAAGAAACTTGATCAAACGATAAGTAAGTTATTGTACTGACATCAAATCAATTTATTGATCAGACAATAAATCAATTTATTGATCAGTCAATAAATCAATTTAATAATCAGACAACAAATCAATTTATTGATCAGACAATAAATCAGTTTATTGATCAGACAACAAATCATTTTATTGATCAGACAATAAATCAATTTATTGATCAGACAATATATCAATTTATTGATCAGACAATAAATAAATTTATTGATCAGACAATATATCAATTTAATGATCAGACAATAAATAAATTTATTGATCAGACAATAAATCAATTTATTGATTAGACAATAAATTAATTTATAAATAGGACAATGAAGAAATTATTGATTAATCAATAAATCAATAAATTAGTAGGGCAATCTAAAACAAAAACAAAAGGTTTGTTGAAAAAAAAGAAACTGATTCATTGATCAGACAATAACTCAACTATTGTTGAGACTTTAAAGTCTATTTTTTATTTAAGTATTGTATTGAAACTATTGAATTGTATTATCAAAGAACGAATTTGATGAATTTGAGAGGTCCTGAGATGGAATTTAAAGTATTTGAGCCGCGGATTAAATCCGCCAAAACCCGGTTTAAATCAAGCGCCGGCTTAAATCTTGAAACATTTGATACAATATTAAGTGGAACCAACCATATTTAAACCGTGGAAGTGGAACTACTTAGGGTTCAAATCCTGAATAACTAATCTAAATCCTCATGAATCTTTAATTCAAGCTGTGAACCGCGCGGCGGTAGGCAAAGTTTAACGACATAGCTCAAATTTATTAAATTGTTCCCAGTATACCTAAAGAGTATCCTATGTCCCCCTCATGAAGGCAAAGTCCGGCAAGACTGCTAGGATTATCTCCTGTAAATGCTCCTAAATAAATTTCACATTATGGAATTTTTCATTTAATTTTGTCAACCAAAGTTTTTAAAAGTGTGAGTTTAGATAATAAAATATCAGATTTTAATTAATAACTTTAAGACAGATATTTTAATTTATTTTGTATCTGTATTTTTTAGTTTTTGTTATAACTTCATTTTAACTTTATCGTTAAGATTGCTGTAAACGTTACTTTCTACTTTGCTGCTAATTTAAACGTTAACTTTGCAGTTAACTTAAATTATAAGTTTGTTCTTCACTTTATTTTTAACTTTACTTTAAACTTTCCGGTTAATGTTAATTTAAATTTTGCTATTAAATTAAATTTCAACCTGCTGTTAATTTTACTTGTAACTTTCAAGTTAACTATCCACTTTCCTGTAAACTTTACTCTCGACGTTGCTGTTAACTTTACTCTCGACGTTGCTGTTAACTATAATTCCAACTCTTCTGTTAACTTGCTTTGCTTTTAACTTGAATTTCAACTGTGCTGTCCACTTTGATTTTAACTTGAATTTCAACTGTGCTGTCCACTTTGATTTTAACTTGAATTTCAACTGTGCTGTCCACTTTGATTTTAACTTGAATTTCAATTGTGCTGTCCACTTTGATTTTAACTTTAATTTCAACTGTGCTGTCCACTTTGATTTTAACTTTAGTTTCAATGTTATTATCCACTTTGCTGTAAACTTTACTCTCAACGTTGCTTTTAACTTTAATTTCAACTGTGCTGTCCACTTTGATTTTAACTTTAATTTCAATTTTATTATATCCACTTTGCTGTAAACTTTACTCTCAACGTTGCTTTCAACTTTAATTTAAACTGTGCTGTCCACTTTGATTTTAACTTTGATTATAACATTGATTTTAACTTAAATGAAATTAATTTATTTTAAAAATTGCTGTCCCCTTTTATTTAAACTTTATTGACAACTTTGCTGTTAACTTTACTTTTAACTTTTTTGCCAACTTTGCTGTAAACCTAACTTTCAACTTTTTCTTAACATTACTTTTAACGTTGCTATTAATTTTACTTTTAAATTTTACTGTCAACTTTGCTGCAACTGCTGTCAATTTAATTTTTAACTTTACTTTTAAATTAAAATTTCAAATTTATTGTCAATTTTGTTGTCAACTTTACTGTAAACGTAATTTTCATCTTTCTTGAGCTGAAAACTTTAGAATGGGATATCGTTAATACTTAATCTTGATATTAAGAAAAAGCTTTGATCTCCATATCCACCATTATAAAGTTTTCAGCTCTGTTAACTTTAATTTCAACTTTATTTGTAAACTTTGCTGTTAACTTTACTTTCAACTTACTTTTAACTTTATTTTAACTTTAGTTAGTAGTTGAACTAAAAATGGATAGTTGGACAAATTTTACTTACCTACAATGCATGTAGGGTTGAAACCATATCTTTCCTGCATATATGGAGAAACTGTACCAACAACACTATCTGTAGGGACAGGAGACCCCAACTGTACAATGGTCGGCGTTTATATCAATACCATTAAGACGAATTTTCTTTTAAAGTTTTGATTTTTAACTAGCTTTTTTCAAATTACAATTCATACAAGTAAACAAAGAGAAGCTGTTAATTTTACAGCTTCTCTTTGTTTTAATGTTTATATGTGTATCCATGCTGTTTGAAAGCTTGGTAGAAATAAAAAGTCAAATCAAAAGTCGTCTTCATTGTATCGATATATACGTTGACACTTGACGACTGTATAATAATAAGATTAAAAATTGACCCGAACAGCTAGTTGAATATTTCAGTTAAGATGTTTTTGCTAAATTTTTCATGTTAAACTCTTCATCTCACAAATTGATAATCTTTTTGTTACATATATCAAACATATTATTAAAACTTGCCATTAGCTGTGTTAAACTTTTCATTGAAATAATTGTTAAAGGACAAATAGAATTTTTATTCATCAAACTAGTAACTTTTGAAGAATGTTATATTTAAGAGTTAAATATTCCTATTACCTTGTCTTCTAATCCTTCTCCTAGAAAGGTTAGTATCTGTGGAACCCACTGTTTATTTGTAATATTTAGAATATTCATTCCTGCACCATCAGACCAGTCAATACCAACAACACGCCCAACAAACAGACTAAAGACGACAATTCAAACGTAATAGGTTAAAAAGACGACATTTAATATATTTGTTTAATGATTGCCTGGCTGCAAAGGAAGACACTAGAGAAATTCGTTCAGTGTTATCATAAGCTTCCTGTTTCTCCTCTCTGCAAAAAACTTTTCATTTAGGATTTAAATTTAGGATCTTGGGGGGAGAGAAAGGGCTCTAAATACACACAGGTCTGCCGCTTTAAAATTTGGAAATTGGCGGTACAGTAAACTAGGACCACAAAGGTTGGCCCAGCTCGGATATTCAAATGTACAACGGTTGTGCTTCAATAGACAAATACACATTTATACTATAACCTCATTAATGCAGCTTAATCTTTGACTATGAAAATGTGTCCTAAACATTTTCATAGAAATGTCTGTTATTACAAAGTCGCTATTATTTTTGTTTATAATTATGAAAAGACAAATGAAGAAAAGTTCTACACTTATTTTTTTCCAGTTATACCACTGTTCTGTTTATGTATGTATATATGCTGCATTATATGATTTTTTTGTTCCTTCATTCAGTATCTGAATTTTGTTGATTTTATACAGATTGGCGGATTTTTTCATCCCTTCAAAAAAGATAAGAACTCTTGTGTTACCTGATTTTAGCAATTTGATTTCCGGTGAACCTGTGGTAAGCTCTAGAGCCGGTCAGAGCAGTCAGAGTCTCTGGTCCACCCAGGTGCTCTTCTATATAGATAATAAACAATCAATCAATCATAGTTTTAGGGATGTCAGCTACCCTCCATATATCAAACTCAAGATGAAATTATTTAAACAAGAATAAGCTATGGTCTGACAGCTTGTGTTTAGGGATTTTACAAAACTTCAATATTCTAATGGGACTGTTAGATGTTTAGGAACATTTTTCTCAATAATATTTGTCAATAAATCAATGTTAGAATCAATTATTTCTTTTTTATTATTAAATTGAATTTCTTATTCTTTACGAATTTCTAAAAATTTTCAAATGATGTCTTTTCAATAAAAATTCCAGGAAATCTACAGAAAATGTTGTGAACAATGAGAGATTACAGAAACTGATAACTGAATAAGATTACTTATTTTCGATGATTAGAGTTAATTTTTATTTTCTCAACCTGTTCCTAAACAACTAATTAGTTTACTGTAGAATTTTGGTTACATTTTTTGTCGTCTTTATTTAATAATTTTCAAACAATCGATTCTCCAAACTCAACCACCCAAATGGATGATTTTGAAAGTCAACTTTGCGTTTAAAAAATTCACAATCTTAGATTCTCAGTTCAACTGCCATACATTGCCGGTCACTCCCTTTCAGTTTTAATTGTTAGTAAGCTTTTTTTTGTATTACAAATTTACAAGAAAAGAAAGAGAAGCTTTGTTTCTATGTTTTTGTGTATCTATGCTTGATTAAATCAAAATTCAAATCTAAAGTCATTTTTATTATATTTATATAATTGCATATCACCGTACTAGAGATGACAAAGCTGTTAAGGGTGCCGTTGTAAATTGGGCATAGCCATATTAATATGGAGGATCATTGAACTTTTCATTCGGAAGACATTATATCTGAAAGGGACTGTCAACACAATTCCGTGTGACCCCCAGCCCCAATAAAAGAGTTGCATTCCCTATTCTGTTAATTTCGATCCCTCTCTCCACTGCAGAAATCCGCAACCCACTTTAATAGAACCTACAACTTGATGTTATTTATGTTCAGACAGAAAGCCCTAAAATATATTCATTGTTTTTCTCTTCTCAGACGTCTGTATAGGATGCTCTTGTGAATCGGGCAAGTCTCTCTTTAACTATAGAGAGCTGTGTTTAGGATTCCATCTACAGTCCCTTTAAATATAGATGGATACATGAAGTTAGAAGGAATTGAATATTTGCCACATGCTCTGAATTTCTATATATCTTTGCAACCGAATGTAGACCTAAGTTTGAAATATACAAGGTTTACACCAGCAGGTGGCAAAGATATAGAAAGGGATTACACAATTTGAGTTTTGTAAGATACAATGGATGGATATATATATATATTAGATAGATAGATAGATAGATAGATAGATAGATAGATAGATAGATATATAGATAGATAGATAGATAGATAGATAGATAGATAGATAGATAGATAGATAGATAGATAGATAGATAGATAGATAGATAGATAGATAGAAGATAGAAGATAGATAGATAGATAGATAGATAGATAGATAGATAGATAGATAGATAGATAGATAGATAGATAGATAGATAGATAGATAGATAGATAGATAGATAGATAGATAGATAGATAGATAGATAGATAGATAGATAGAAATAAAGATAGAAAGATAGATAGATAGATAGATAGATAGATAGATAGATAGATATAGATAGATAGATAGATAGATATAATATTACCTAACTGTTGACACTGTTTGTTTGTAGATGAATCCATCCATACTGGGGAATCCGGGATAGAGAATCCGGAACTCAGCTGATCATGGAGAAACCGGTCCGGCTGCAGGTCCCTAGATAGAACAGGACAATTCATGTACTGTACTGTTCCGTGTTGTCTTCGACATGTACATATGATATACTGTATACGAATGCTTTTGTTTCCCAGATTTTGGCAGGTCCTTCAAAATGAACAGAAACCTTCAGTATGAAATTTGACTGTTTGTGCTTTTTTCTTTCTTTGTGTTCCAGCCTTTCGAAGTTTTCAATTTCTATGCAGATTGCAGACTTTCAGTGTCGGAGAAGCATCTACGTATCGGAGAAGCATCTCCGTTTCGGACAAGAATCATTGAATTGGAGAAGCATCTACGTGTCTGAGAAGCATCTACGTATCGGAGAGGCATCTCCGAATCAACTTTAAAACTCTAAAAAAACGATTGCAGCGAGGTACTAAACTCTAAACTTTTAGATTGCTAATAAAGGTCAAATTCCCATTTAAAGGAGTGATCTGTAAAACTGAAAGGAGACTTGAGTACCTGCTCTATATTTAAAGGGAATGCTCGACTGTAGAAATAAAGGGTGTAATGGGTACCTGAGTACCTGCTCAACCCCTGGTCTCCAGTATATAGAACCATGCTGCTGACCTGCTCCACTAATACCTCCAACCCTGCTCAGATCTACACCCTCCACTCTACAACAAAAAATGTTTACAGTTGGGCCCATGAAGCTGTGGAATGAGACATTTCAGCAATCTTATGTAGATTCTTTGCTCTGCAAAAGAAAAGAGTTTTACACAACTTATTTAGTAAAATTGATATGTGTACACAGCACAGTTACTGTATTTAGTGTTCATTGAATTATTTAAAGTTAAGTCTTAATTACGACGGTCGTCTTTCTATTCCACGGTATTATGGGGATCAATGAATTAACGCGAAAACTCTGACTAAAGCTTTAAACAAAGTCGAAAAGGGGCCAAGTCAACATTTTTTTTTAAATTGATATTGATAAAAAAAAAACAAATTTCATGCACATTTTTGGCATCCTAATTTTAAACCTTACAGGGACGGGTCTCAAAGATGTTGTATAGAAGAATATCGTGCCCTTTTCAACATAAAAGCTGTGATTTAAATTACTTCCTTATAATGAAATTATCGTGACAAATTACCTTTTTTTGTTAAATGTAACTCGTTTTTTGTGTCTCCTTTTATTCAAAACAATCACGAACAAATTCTTTTAGAAATTTAAACATAATGTCATAGCAAGGATTTTATAGTTCAAAGGTTGGACGCATTTATACCTGAGCTTTTCTAGAAGAATATCGAGTCCTTTCACCCACATAAGGGTTGGGGCAGTCACAGTACTGCCTGTAAAATGTTAATGTTTATGTTTATATTTATGTTTATGTTTATGTTTATGTTTATGTTTATGTTTATGTTTATGTTTATGTTTATGTTTATGTTTATGTTTATGTTTATGTTTATGTTTATGTTTATGCTACCTGATATATGTACACCCCCCTGGGTTCTGAACTCTGGTAACATACTGTCAAATTGTACAAATGCCTCGGCAACCACCTTTACAGTGAAAATAGCGCTATAGGATTACCAGTAGACTTAAATGATGACCATAAAATATATCAAATATATCGATCAGAGGGTGGAATTTTATCTCTAGCCATGATATGAAAATATTTTGAAGACTTTAAAGAAAGAAATAAACTTGGAGGCGGAACAAAAAATTTAAACTGAAAAGACTGAGATATTCCGAACATTCGTCTCTGATGTCTCATTCTTTGAAAGGAACCCTATGTATACTTTGATGATACTATTGCAACGCCTGCGTTGTCAAAAAAAATAAGCTCAGTTATCACATTAATCATTTAAAGGGTTTAAAAGAACAATGTTGACAACTCCTCTTATGACAGTGAAAACTAAAAAACAGCGGAGTTCTTGTCGTCTTTTTCTTAAATTAAGAAATGTTGCTAAGAATTTTTGATTTGCAAAAAAGTACAAATAAAAAGATCAAATCCTTGGTGTTTATTATGAAGGAAAGATATTAGAGTTTACCTGAATCTCTATGTTAAAGACGACATTATTGTTTAACTGAAGCTCCGTGTTGAGGACAACATTTTAGTTTTACTGAAGCTGTGTGTTAAAGACGACATTAAAGTTTACCTGAATCTCCGTGCTGAAGACGACATTATAGTTTACCTGAAGCTCCTTGATCAAGTCGACATTATAGTTTACCGAAAGCTCTGTGTTGAAGACCACATTAAANTGTTGAAGACCACACATTATAGTTTACCTGCAGTGTAGCTCTGTGTTAAAGACAACATTATAGTTTACCTGCAGTGTAGCTCTGTCTTAAAGACAACATTATAGTTTACCTGCAGCTCTGTGTTAAAGACAACATTATAGTTTACCTGCAGTGTAGCTCTGTGTTAAAGACAACATTATATTTTACCTGCAGTGTAACTCTATGTTTAAGACAACATTATAGTTTACCTGCAGTGTAGCTCTGTGTTTAAGACAACATTATAATTTACCTGAAGCTCTATGTTCAATACGACATTATAGTTTACCTGAAACTCTATGTTAAATACGACATTATAGTTTACCTGAAACTCTGTGTTGAAGACGACATTTTAGTTTACCTGAAGCTCTGTGTTGATAACAACAGCTTTGATCTGCTGTGTACTGAAATCCAGACCAATAAACAAGTCAGGAGGGTTTTCATCGTCATCCATACTGAAAAAAGGAGAACATTTTATATGAATTGTTGAAAAGCCCATTTCATAGAAAAATCTTTAATTAATTGTCTTCAAGCCTCCTGATTCGCATGTTGATTTTAAATTCTTAATTGACTTTTGGGATTTCATAAACCAAAAATCATATTTTATCACTTTGTTCAATTAATTGGAATTAAGACTGTTATTTTTGTTTTTCAACACCTCACTAATTTTTAAAATTATTAAGAACATTCCAGTTTTAGAAAAATAAAGTTTAAACTAGGTCATTTTTAGACTCATGTTTTAAAGGTACCAGCTGCAGTATTCTACAAAAATATTTTTTTTAGAAAAGAAGTTATGATCACAGATCAATTGAATAAATGAATACATGAAATCTATGCACTGAACCCAATTTTAACCCAAGTTTTTTGTTGATTTTCTGGTTTGAGTAATTGTAAGTCTTCATAAAATATAACAAAAAAATTCTGAAAAGTAATTTTTTTTTAATTTTTCGACGATGAACTGTAAACTACTTTAAGAGATACAAATTTTTATCATGCCATTAAAGTCAAGTATAAAAATTAAAAATCAATAGTCAGAGGCAGAAGGCTCAGAGCCAGTTTCACGGAGGCTAGGAGGTCATTATGCGAATCTGGAGGCTTAAAGACTATTTCCTATGTCTCCATGGCTGTGAACATGCGAACATGTGTACATGTGAAAAATAACTATTTTACGAAGTTTTAATTTTTTATCTTAACAGAAGTTTAATCTTCAAAATTTATTATTTGTTTTTTTAATGTAGTTTTTTTCCAGCCTCTTCCCTACAGGAAAGGGGTGGGGTGATTTTTTGGACAAGGAAAATTTTTCTAAAAGTTTAAACTGTCCTTGAATTCAACGAATTCCCCAAGTACCTAAACCATTTATCTGAATTACCGTCCCAATGCTATAATTAGTATTATAGTAGATAGTATCTTTAAAATAGATGTAGATAACTGTGCTAATATATTCTACATAATTATTAAAATAATAATGGTTCACTGTGTAAAGTGTTACTTTGTCAAAAATACTATGTTTTTTTATATCACTGTGGCAATAATATCATTTCTATACAAATATCCATCAGAAGATTTAATTAAACCACTGTGATGTCGATTGTTTGTGTTAAATCACTGTCTGTTGACTTGATATATAAATGTTCACTGATACAATGTTGTTTCCTCACAAATATAGTCATAATATACAGGGTGTCCCACATTATATTGGATCGTAAATGGCTCCAAATTAAGATTTTCGGGACTAATTTTAAGTATTAAGATAAATGAATCATTTTTAAAATTTGTTTAAGGGCAGTATACAAATTTTCTTGTAGAAAGTACTACATCTTTTGATTAAATGCTAGCATTTTGGCGTTAAAGCTTGGAGACAATCCAATATTATATGGGACGCCCTGTACAAAACAGCTTTAGAGCCAGATTGTCAAAAGCATATTTTTAAATTAATTAGGATGCCTAAAAACTATCTTTTTCTTTGAAATTTATTTTTCTGTTTTTTGTATTTCAAAGTTAAAATTACAATACTTAACAAATGATAAGAATAAATTATTTAATGTTGCTATGAATGTAAACAAACTGCAGATGTGTTCGATATACTTATTATATATATCTACATATCATATGTGTATATAAATATATATATATCTACATATCATATGTGTGTATACATATCATATGTATAAATATATACTAATATTAATAAACAACAGAAAATGTTCTAGGCTTATTTTAAGAAGACATATCACATGTCTATTTATCTTTATAATTTTAATGTATTGCACTATATCAATATTCCATTATTTTGTAAAATACTAAACTAGAACATTGGTGTACAGTTAGTGTACTGGTATAAATGTGTACTACTGTACTATTAAATAGGATGTACAGCAATTGTACTGGTATACGTGTTTACTACTGTACTAGTACAGTTAAAGCAGGTGTACAGCGTATATTGTACAGTTAAATCATGTGCACAGTGTAAACTGTAAATTTAAATCAGGTGTACAGCGTATACAGTACAGTTAAACTGGTGCACAGCATATAATGTACAGCTAAATAGGTGTACAGCGTATACTGTGCAATTTTATCAGGTGTAACGTTTAAACTGTACAGTTAAAGCAGGTGTACAGCGTATATCGTACAGTTAAAGCAGATGAACAGCGTATACTGTACAGTTAAAGCAGGTGTACAGCGTATACTGTACAGCTTAAAAAGTGTACAGCATATTCTGTACAGTTAAAGAAGGTGTACACTGTACAGCGTATACTGTACAGTTAAATTATGTGAACAGCGTATTCTGTACAGTTATATAGGTGTGCAGTGTATACTGTACATTCAAATCAGGTATACAGCGTATACAGTACAGTTAAACTGGTGCACAGCATATAATGTACAGCTAAATAGGTATACAGCGTATACTGTACAGTTAAATCAGGTGTACACCGTATACTGCACAAACAGGTGTACAGCGTATACTATACAGTTAAAACAGGTTTGCAACGTATACTGTACGTTAAAGCAGGTGTACATCGTATACCGTACAGTTAAATCATGTGTACAGCGTATACTGTCAGTTAAAGCAGGTGTACAGCGTAAACTGTACAGATGGTTGATTATATAGAACACTCTACACACTCCAGTAACTCACTACCTACTATGGACACCACCTCCACTCCTAATCTATCTGTCTATCTATCTATCTATCTATCTATCTATCTATCTATCTATCTAGTATATTCCCCGCCGGACGTGAAACCTCTTCCGTCCTTCCTTCATTTATCAATTCATTCTCACACTGCTTTAGTGCTGAACCATTCTCAGATATCAATATCATTTTATGTAAGAAGATATACATAAATTACGGATTCAACAAGCTTACATTTTTTTAATTTGTTTCCTTTATTTAAACTTTTCTCTTATACATTTAGTCTTTAATGCAAACATTAATCATGTCTGTATTATATATATTCTCTTTCTATTTATCTATCTATCTTTTTCATGTTATAACACAGTTATCAAGTCCCTGATCTTTGTGATCTATCACATATATCCATCTGTCTATCTTTCCATGGATCTATCTATCTATCTATCTACCTATCTGTATATCTATCTATCTATCTATCTTCGTAGTTTGGAGTATGCTCGACTAGGTTAGAGTTATAGGTTGGAGTAGGTTGGAGTAGATGGGAGTAGCTGGGAGTAGGTTGGAGTAGATGGAAGTAGGTGGAGTTTGTTGGAGTTGTTGGGAGTAGGTGGGAGTAGGTAAGAGTAGGTTGGAGTTTTTGTGTGTAGACTGGAGTAGGTGGGAGTAGGTGTAGTTGGCAGTAGGTTGGAGTATGTGGCGTAGGTTGGAGTAAGTTGGAGTAGGTTCGAGCAGGTGGAGTAGGATGGAGTAGGTGGGAGTAAGTTGGAGTAAGTGGGAGTAGGTTGGAGTAGGAGAGAGTAGGTGTGAGTAGGTGGAGTAGGTTGGAGTAGTTGGGAGTAGGTGGGTGATGGTGGGAGTAGGTATGAGTAAGAAGGAGTAGGTGGGAGTAGGTGGGAATAGGTGGGAATAGGTGGGATAGGTGGGAGTAGGTGGGAGTAGGTGGGAGTAGGTGGGAGTAGGGGGAGTAGGTAGGAATAGGTGGAGTAGGTGAATTAGGTGAGATTAGTTTGAAGTAGGTGGGATTAGGTAGGAGTATGTGTGAGTAGGTTGGAGTAGGAGGAAGGAGGTGGAAACAGGTGGGAGTGCGTGGGAGTAGGTGGAGTAGTTGGGAGAAGGTATAGGAGTATGTGGGAGTAGGTGGGAGTAGGTGGGAGTAGGTGGAGAAGGTTGAAGTAAGTTGATGTAAGTTTTTTAAATAAATAAATAAATAATGATTTATTGCGATAAAATCAAATAGTAATTACTATTCACAGTTAATTATGAAACAAAAAGATTATCGGTTCTGCAGTCTCTGGATATGTGGAACGCAAATTTTCTATATTTTTCTGTCCTGACATGATTAACACGATACTGCTCCTGGTGGCGTAGTTGATGTTCATATGGGTGAACTGCAGCAGGGAAGAGATGACGATGTTTAGAAGATTTAATACATTTCTTTGCAAATTTTGTGGGTAACCCTGTATATTTGCGTGCAAACCGTCGTTTTAAATGTCGTCGTGTTTACTCCAATATTTGAATTTTTTCACTGCATTATTGTAAAATGAAACACTGCAGAAAAAGAATATTTCAACTAATTAAACACACTGCTTCATTAAACATAAATTGTACTCACAAACAGAATATTTCCCAAGAAACATGACAGTTGGTGAATAGTTTGGAATGTCTTCTTCCATATACTGTATTAGATATAAAAGACTTTTTGCAGTTTATTTAGTTTAAAAAACTTTACTTAAATATAGTTTACTTAGAAATCAATTTTACTATAATATGGATGCCATAAAATATTTATTATTATTCTCTTTGGTAACAAACAACTTGACATATTATGGAAGAAGACATTTTAAACTATTCACCAACTGTCAAATCTTAATTCTTTGATCTGTAAATTAAAGATAAAAAGTTTAAAGGGAACTTTCGCCGATATCTTTATTCAAGAAACATGGTCATCGTTGTATGTAACAATACAATGAAGACGACATCCCTTTCCCATTTTATTTCTACCAAGCGTTTAACCAGCATGGATAAACTCTTGAACATGGAAACATAGACACGCTGTCAATTAACAGCTTCTCTTTCTTTACTTGTAAATTTTAATTTGAAAAACGTTGGTTAGAAATAAAATGCAATTGGAATAGTCGTCTTCATTGTATTTATATAAACGCTGACAACTGTAAAAACGTCGAATTCATGATTCTCATTGATATACGTTTATCTTTATACAAAGATGCCACGTGAAACTATAAATTAAATTGCAAGTTTAAAGTTAGATTGAAATCTAAATTGTTTAAATCATAACTCTTTCTAAATTGCAATTTAGAAGAACAAAAATGTGTCAAATTTCTAAAATGTATCCAGATAAGTCTGCCTTATACTTGTACATAATATCAAAACTAGAGGAGCTACGAGGTCACAAAGTCGTTCCAATAAAGGTGCAATAAAATTACCTGCTCCTTCTATCTTTTTCACAGTGATGCTGTATAGGCCGGTTTCCAGCGAAGGAGAACTTTCGCGAAAAAATGCGAAAATTCCCGTTCGTTTTTCGCAAACTTTTTGCATTTTTTCGGAAAACTGAAATTTTTCCAAACAATTTTCGCCAAAAATAATTTCGCAAAGAAAAGTGTCGTTGCTGCAACAATAAATTACGCAAAATACTTATGGAATTTAGTGCTTTGAAAGCTCAGCATTAGAAATTTTATTATAACTAAGAATTTCTCTTCCTTTACTTTAAAGCAAAATTTCGCGAAATTTTTTGCGAGTGAACAATAATGCGAAAAATGCGATATTTTCGACGAACATTTTTTTTCGTGAAAAAAATTTCTTCTTTTCGCTGGAAATCCAAGTTTGAAATGAAGTAATGTCGACACAAAGTTTAAAAAGTAGTGTTAAAGATATTAAGGAAAATTTTGAAAAAAATGTTAGCAGTTAACATAAAATCAGATCAAATCAAATTAGACCATAAACATAAAATGAATAAATGGATAATTATAAGATTTCAAAAATTTATTGCAGATTGGCTTTACTCTTCAGAATAAACTTTGTATGATCTTTTAAAAAAAATAGCGAAACCTCGATCATACAGGGAAATGAGTAAAAACCTCGATCATACAGGGGTAGGAGTAAAAAAGTCTAGTACAGTATTGACCATAAAGAATTAGACTTCAGGAATGACTGAATTTTTGAAGTCTTTTTTATTATATGTTCTTGGTTCCCAGTAGTATTGAACTTTTATCAAGAATATCTTAAGATGGCCCTATATCTTTGCAACTTGGTCGTGTAACTTTAGATATTTCATACTTGGATTATTTAATCTAACTGAATTTATTGTTTGAAACATATAAGGTCTACGACATTAGGTTGCAATGATATAGGGACTAGCAAATCAGAGCTCATCTAGTTTTTGATTTTACACAATTCAAATTCAGTTAAATATCAAAATTTTTATACTTATGTTCTTGCAATATCTTTATAATCAGAGGGAGTTATGATAACCCAATTTATATTTCATTTCTAGCAAAATTAAGCTTCAGATTAGAATAAAATACAAGAGCAAAAGTCAAATCATAATTTTTTTGTGTTAAAAAACAAAAGCAAAATAAGTATTTCCAATTGAAGCTATTCTTTATTAAAATTTCATTTTAATAGGCTTTGGTTTTGCGATAATTTGAATAATTGAAAAGGTTTATCGTTTCATTCAGTGAATTATATTTGTTAAAGGGAGTGTTCGCGAAAAATGAAAGGGGGTATAGGCTTAGTGCGATAAAAAAGCGCTTTTGATCGCTACTAATCTTACTTCTATCTGTTGCGTCTATAAGGAGAAAATTGTTAAAGACGTCTCATACCGAATAACTTAGCGGCCATACAAATTCAGAAAATTGCAACATGGACATGGTTTTTGAAAAATATGTCTTTGTTGTGAATTGAGAAAATTCCTTTTAACTTGATTTTTGTGGATTCAACATTAAATGTTACAGATGTTTAAAGATTTAAATATCGATTATTTAAAGGATTTCATGTCTCATTAAAAGATTTTTAAAACATCTGCTTATTTTCTACAGTCTATGCATATTAATTATACTTTTTATACTTAACTTTTCATGTAAAACTTCTTTATTTAAATATATATTCCTTGCTTGTACCTGGGTGTTTGTTTGTTTGTATCCAATAAACGTCAAAACCGCTGAACCGATCGGGTTCATATTTTGTGTGGGAGCTCACATTACCGCAGGAAAGGTTAAAGTTTGATCAAAACTTATAAAATTAGCCTCCAACAAAACTCGATTTTCATCAAATTGTAAAAATCCACGAAATTTTTCAATAAAATCCGCGAACTTTTTGTTTTTGTTTTACAATGTATACAAAAAGAGAAAGAGAATTGTAATAGAAGATGTGCGCGAAGCGCCCTGTAAGCCTAGTTTTAACTACTTTTCTTGTCTGTTTGTCTGCTTGTATCCAATAAACGCCAAAACGGCTAAAATGTCCTCAGAGAAGAGGTTTATAGATGATCAAAATTAAAAAATTAGGCTCCAACAAAATTCTATTTTCATTAAATTGTAAAAATCCACGAATTTTTTTTTTTTAAATCCGCGAACTTTTTTGTTTGTTTTTTTAACAATGTATACAAAGAGAAAATGTTCACAATTGAAATAGAATATATAAACTTGCGTGCAGTCTGCCTGTCATAATTTACATCTATATATATATATACGTTGCTTGGCTGTCTGCTTGTTTGTATCCAATAACGTCAAAAAAGCTGAAACAATCGGGCCCAAATTTTGATTGGGACCTCACATTAACCTCAGGGAAGTTTTATGGATGATCAAAATTTCAAAAATTAGCCTTCAACAAAATTCGAATTTTGAAAATTTTGAAAATCGAAAAAAAAAATTTATTAAGTCCGCGAACTTTTTTGTTTGTTAGTGTTTTACAATGTATACAAAAGAGGAAATGTTCGCATTTGAAATGAAAGCCTAGGGTATATATACAGTAAACGCCTACTCCATAACAAGTTCTCGAAACGTACAGGGTGTCCCACGAAACATGACAACTAGAATTTTCCTCCTAAAAAAAAGTTTTCGAAAAAATGCCGCAAATTATTTCAAAGTTCTAAGACGACCTTCAAAATCGTCTAGATATTGTCATTTTTCGTCAGACACCCTGTATCTATCCAGTTACAACTCAGATTTTTTTACTATCAATGTCATCACCAGGCTACAATCCCGTAGACTATCAACGCCACTACCGCTGGGTGCGGTCTCGTTAGCTATCGGTGTCAATGCGTACACTAGCTATTAATCTATCTCTAAATGCCACACAGGGACACAAGCACATCTATCAAACAAGCTATTAATCCAGCTCTAAATGCCACACAGGGACACAAGCGTAGCTATCAAACTATACCAAATACCGAGGTATGATCTCAGCCCGTATGTTTCAATGAGGACACAGTTTAGCTCTAAGAAGCTCTTAATCAATCCATACCAAATACCAAGCCCTTATTTTGCAATGAGGACGCAATTACTCTACACTGTAACCAAAGCAGAGTTTCTATGTTAATTAATGCATTTGAGGTTTATGTGTTACAAGTTTAAGTTAAAAGAATTACAATTCCTACGTCGTTATCTATATCACATAATTAAGACGATCATGTTACGTAATTACCGAACAGTTAAAGTTGAATGTACGTATTTATAAGGTTAGCGAGGATAGATATACGTAGTTGAACGTATTTATTTAAAGGATTAAAGGATGGATATAAATGTAGTTAATCTAGTCACAATTCATGTTTTTATCATGTTACTGTATGTTTTTTTTTTTTTTTTTTTTATCCAATAAATGTCAAAACGGCTGAACTGATCGGGTCCAATTTTGTGTGGGATCTCACGTGGACCCAGGGAAGATTTATGAATAATCAAAATTTCAAAAATTTGCCTCCATCAAAATTCGATTTTCATTAAATTTTGAAAAAATTAAAAAATCCACGATATTTTTTAATGAAATCCGCGAACTTTTTTTGTTTTGTTTTACAATATACACAAAGTGAACATGTTCACAATTGAAATAGATGGGCACGAAGCTCTCTAAAAGCCTAGTATTTATATAATTTGCTTGTCTGTACGTACGTTTGTATCCAATAAAGCAAAAAGTTTTACCAGACACTTAATAAGTAAAATGGGTCTGTTTACACTGCACAATTGCTGTGGTTCATGTTCATGACTTTTTAAAGTTATAATTTGAGTCTAAAAGTCGTCTTTCTATTTCAAAGTTTTCTAAATCTCGAGTGTAAAATATACATTCATGATTTAATGACTCATTTAAAGATTTAAAATACATCTGGTTTTTTTCACATTAATTATACTTTTCGATACTTAAACTAGCTTTGAATAATCAAATACGGTTTCTATAACTCGGTATTTGCAGGGTTTAAAGTGGAATGGGGGGGGGGAGGCCATTCGACACAGATTAAGGAATTGAGTCTTTGCCACAAACTCTGACTTTCTAATCCCTATCTTTAGTTTGAAATATCAAAGGTTCACACCATCATGTTGCAAAGATATTGGAATTAGACAATTTGAGTTTGTGTCAAAGACTCAATTCTTTTACTCGTTTTACCTCCTGTGTGATGTTATCTTGATTGAAATTTTTAATTATAGTCTATTTTAGTTTAACTTAGATAAATATACCTTTTTTAACAAACACTTTTATGACGGGATTTGCCTAACCAACATTGGCCGTCCTTAATGGCAAAACCCTGATGTTATTGTATGATATAATCTTTAAATATTTAAATTGGATGTTGTGTTTTGTCCAATAGGTAGGGGAAAGAATCAGGATTCAGGAAGAGAGAGGGGGGTTATGTTGTAGCTCAATCAGAATTAATAGCTCAGAACTAAGGATAGCACATTTATTTATTCAGAAATACATTAGAAACAATTAGTATATGTATATATATATATATATATATATATACAGATTTGTTTTTTTACACATTTTTTTACGAGTTTTAAGATGGGGAGTTTGTTTATTTCTATTAACAATGAAAAATTATGAATTCCATATTTGAGGTAGGAAAACTTTAAGAAATTGTGCTAATACTTTTCCTATCGGTTTTTCTAATCTTTTTGTTCGGTTTCTACGCAATTTCAAGCAACCCACCATTTATATATTGGAATGTACGATTTATAAAGTTAGTAGCCGTTAAACCTTTGTCTGATTTTGCCTAATATCCTTATATTTATAGCTGAAAATAGATTATTTTCAATTGAGGTTACTCTTTGAAAAGACAATGAAGGATATTGTCAGAATTCAACACGTTCACAGAAAAACAAAGATATCATTCTTATTTATACTCAGATACCGTGAATCGGACATGCCACTCTATCGAGAATATACTTGAAATTGCGTCTATACTTCCCTTTCAGATGTTGGGGAATTATTCTAAGAAACAAACTCAAGTTTCCTATATCCATCCCTGTTTTCCTAAATGTGACTAAGTAGAATAGAATTCAAGGTCTCTAAACAGCTGATGGATATTTTTAGAATTCGAAAATACGAAAATTTGGACCGTAGTTGTTTTCTTTAATCAGCTGTCTCAATTAGTTTCCAATTATTTTTTATTAATTTTCCCTTCCTTTTCTCTTATCTCTCTGCTCCTATTCTTTTATGATTACCTTTTATTCTCTCCTATTCTTTTATGATTACCTTTTATTCTCTCCTATTCTTGTATTCTCTCCTATTCTTGTATTCTTTCCTATTCTTGTATTCTCTCTTATTCTTGTATTCTCTTCTATTCTTGTATTCTCTCCTATTCTTGTATTCTCTAATATTCTTATATTCTCTCCTATTCTTGTATTCTCTCCTATTCTTGTATTCTCTCCTATTCTTATATTCTCTCCTATTCTTGTATATTCTCCTATTCTTGTATTCTTTCCTAATATTATTTTATTCTCACATTTTCTTGTATTCCTTTTTATTGCGTAACAGGTCTATCTAGTTCTATCCATATATCTATTCTTTCTAATTGTCAATCTAATTTTATCTGTCTATTTAAACTACAAACCTATTTTTTTATATTTCTATCTTCTTGACACCAACATAACATGAGTTGAAAAGGTTTAGTCTGAAGGTGCTGTAAACAATTAAATCCATGAAATAAAAAACATGTTTTTTCAAATCTGTTCCTCAATAATCAAGTAAAAGGAATTGAGTTTTATTCATAGATAAATAAATAAACATAGATAGCTTATGTACGTAAAATCACCAAGAATTGTACAGTCCACGAAATCATACTTCTAGGGATCAAAGTGTATTTCAATGATAAGCGGGGTGGTTTGGTGTTTTAATGGATTTCATAATAGATGAGTTTAAAATAACTCTGGGAATGGAACTATTTGAAGAACAATATTTCACTGAGCAATATATCATATTGACGAGGACTGAAGAAGGACATGAGAAGGACTAAACTAACTTAAATTTATCTCTACAGAACTCATGTACACCACAAGTACTCAATGTCATAAGAACAGCCAATATTCACAACCGACCAAGTTAATCTATATAATAGGAATATCTTAAAAACATCTCTGTACATTTATATCTTTCAAGATGAAAAATGTCGTCTTATGCGCAATCTATCTTTATCTATGGTTTTATTCCACAAACTCTGATTTTCTAATCCATATATCTTTGGAACCCAATGTCGTAGACCTTAGATATTTCGAACTATGAATACTGATAGATCAAATAATCTTAGTTTGAAATATCAAAGGTTTACACAATCAGGTTGCAAAGATATATGGGAATAGAATATTTGAGCTTGTGGCAAAGACTCAATTCCTTTGCGTGAAGTGAATATATTAGTCTAGATGAGTAATCACTTTTCTATCTGTATTCATTCTTTCTTAAATTAACACAATCTTATTTTCTATCTGTCTATCTATTTATCTACTGATCTATTAATTTATCTCTCTATCGTTCTATTTAACTATCCATATATCTATCTATTTAACTATCTATATATTTATCTATCTATCTATCTATCTATTTATCTACCTTTCTATCTATCTATATATCACTCTACGTGTAAGGACAGAATGACCTGAGTATACTATTGTCCCACATTCTTGGCAGCAGGTCACCAGCTAGCCAAGTTTCCTTGAGGGCGCCGGTCAAACAATACTGTCCAGCTAGGCAAGGGTGGGGCGGGACTAGCTGGGCCGGGCAGAGTTCTACCTGCCCTGGCATTGTATCAAGGAAACCTTATTCTTGTTCTCTGTACTAGGTTCAGTCCTGAGACTAAGCTTGTAGTATCAGCACTCACTTTTGGTGAGAATAATACAATTAGAAATAGAGCATTCAAATATACATATACACACACATATATATATACTATTCAAGAACAGTCCTTTATCTAGGGTTTATTCTTTAGAAAACAATTTAAAATTAAATCTGATAAAACATTAAGAGATTGTTTAATATTTACTGGAGAAAGCAATGTTTGTGAGGTTTTGGGGAATAGTGTTCTATAAATAGGGCTCTATAGGACTCTGTAGGATTCTATAGGACTCTGTAGGACTCTGTAGGATTCTTTAGGACTCTATAGGACTCTATAGGATTCTATAGGACTCTATAGGACTCTATAGGACTCTATAGGACTCTATAGGACTCTATAGGACTCTATAGGACTCTATAGGACTTTATAGGACTCTATAGGACATTCATTTATTTAACTAGATGCATGAGCAATTACGAAATATTATTGGAGGCAGGAGTGGGAAGGTTTTATGGTAATGAGAAAATCCTATTGTGCACCAAAAAAATATTACTCTTATATACAAGACATTTTAATTAACGAAAAGTGACAAAACTATCAAAAAATTCGATTTTTATTTTTTTAATGAAGAAAAAACTGTACCCTTAATGTGATCAATCTATTTGTGAAAATAATATTCATGATTAATTCCTGATTTGCAACTAATTGCATATATTTTACAGTGTCTGTTTCCCGGTACACCACTAGCACATCAAGATGCCCAAGAAAGCAAACATCTTCGACTCCTTCTCCCACTCTGCCATCCAGCAGTTCAAGGAGGCCTTCGGCATCATGGACGTAGACAAGGATGGTCTTCTCTCCGCCTCTGACCTCACAGTAAGTATACTTAATATGTTCTCTTTTAAAAAAAACTTTAAGTACTGCAACTGTCCGACGCAACTGTCCGGCTTTGCTGTACCGGTCTGATTTAACATACAATGTTGTACGTTACTGATATTTGGACAGGGCCGAACCGTGTACTCTACCGCACATCATACATTAATCTGTTCCATCATGGCTCAATAAAACATGTGAGATAATTTGTATTCCCTGATCTAAGGCTGGATTTTTATTAAACGTCAAATAAACACAAAGGAATAAGAAAAAAGCGTTGAAAAAATAACCAAAAACGTTATTTCTCATAAATTTTGAATTTTAGGCTGCATTCGCCAACCACGGCAAATCCGTGTCTGGAGGAGAAGCCCAGGTAAACAAACCTGTTTAAATAGTATAAATTTAAAATAATAAGAATAGGAAACAAATGTAGCCTGACCGTAAAAAGTATGAATTCTGGCAAAGTTCCAAATTATGATTTTCTTTCTTACTGCATTGTAGGATGATTAGATTCTTATATAAACTGAAAAATAAATACAATACACTTTTTATCAAAATATTTCTGATTTTGACAAAGTTATTGATCAGGGCATGCTTGATGAGGCTGATGGACCCATGAACTTCACCCAGATGGTTACCCTGTTTGCTGGCAAGATGGCCGGAGGAACTGATGACGATGAGACCATCCTCAAGTCATTCGAGGCCTTCGAGATCAACGGACAGATCGATGCTGAGGCCTTCAGACACTCCCTCATGACCTTTGGCAACAAGTTCTCCGCCAGCGAGGTCGACGATGCGTTCGCTGAGTTCCAGATCGACGGAGGAATGATCGATGCTGCTCACCTCAAGGGGCTCATGTGCTCCAAGTAAATCTTGAGCAAGCACCAGCACACAACACCCGTGCACATTCATTCTGATCAACTTGTTTTCCACTGCTCTTGCTCTTCAACCCTACCCCCGTTCCATTCAGGGGCGTGCTAACCAATAAATCAAATTGTTGTTAAACACATTTTTAAAATTAAATTAGTTGAGAGCTTAAAGAGCAGATTTTGGTTTGACGAGACCACCCCCTGACTGGTTTGTGATACAGGCTCTGAAACATCAAAAACATCAAAGATCGATGGAAAGTCACAAAACAGGAGGGGGGTCGTCCTTGACCAAAATATAAATTCCAAGAATGATTTAACTAAAATTACTTTTTTTAAGTGATAACTTTTATTGTAATGTACAGTGTATGATAGTTTATTAAATTCCTCACTATTGATGTTTAATTATTAGATCTGCCATTACAGAGACTAAAGTTAAAATAACAAAAATTAAACATAATTTTGGCTTAATACAAAGCATATGATTCAAAAACAGTCTCAGAAAAATTAAATCGAATCATCATGTATAAATATGGTTGTTTATTTTTTGGTTTGCTTTAACAAACTTTTGATAAAACTTCCAACCTTTCAAAACTGTATTCTGTTATATTTTGTTTTTATTAAACATAAAATTATTCTTATTCTAAGAGAAAATGTAAAGGAAAAACGAACCTAAAAACAATTGTTTTTGTTCGTTTTGAAAATATTTTCTCTAGGGGTCAAAATTTAACATAGTGTAAGAAAGGCAATTGTTTAAAACAAACAATTTTGAAATATTTGAAAAGACCAGAACACTTCAAAACCCCTCTAAAACGAAGTAAAATCAAATAAAAACGATTCACATCGGTAAAGTACTTTTACCTTAATGTTTAAAAAAACACTTCTGAGAAAAAATTCACTCTCCAATTAATCAAAAAATGGCTTTTATTGATCATTCTTGCGTTTTGATCTTAAAACAAATCATGGGAGACAATGAAACTTGATTAACAGGCATACACAATTAAAACTTTCTTTGGTGTGTTTTCTTTTTGGAATTGAATGTTTTCTCACTAAGCGATAGAAATCCACAAATCTCTTTTCTGTAAAAGTCGTATTCTTGAGTTTTTTTTCGGGCCAAAAAAACGTACGGCATGTTTTCAAATCTCNTTATTAATTGAACAGTAAAAGCATATTCATGTTTTTACTAGTCAGGGAAAGTATATGACTATATGACTCATGACTGAGAGAAGTGTTTTCAATGTTTAAATGTTAACGAGGCATGCTCTGGAGCTGAAGAGATGTTTGTTTATACTTTAAACATCCAAGCAGTTCCAGGCACTAGAGAGAAAGGGAGGATGGGGGGGGGGCGAGAAAGGACTTACGTATATAAAAAGAAAGATATAAGAAGAGATGGATGAAAACATGTATGAAGAAATAAAGAAAGAAAGTAAAAAGAAAGAAAAGAACCAGAAAGGAAAGCACACGAGGTGAAAGTTGAATTGAAAGGATGGAGAATTGAAGAAAAAATAAAGGAAAAAGTAAAAGGAAGAAAGATAAACTTGTTTTTAACATTAATAGGTATTATGGTAGTTAGGCATTCGACTAATAAATACGATAGAATATTGAACATTTTCATTAACTAAATAGGAATATCGTTTTTTCATGTTGCACGTTAATATAGAATATATAAACATTTTGGAAAGACTGTATTAAGTAAGATAGATTTATATATGAAATATATATAAATAGAAAGATGAATAGATGAATAAATGAAAGTTTGTTTTGAATCTTCATGATAGAAACAAATTTCAAGAATTATAGAGGGTCAACACAGACCGAAATATATTTTCAAAAATAGAAAGTTGAATAGATAAATTGGAAATAGATTTGTAAATAGATAATAAATAAATAAATAGATAAAAAGATAAAAGATAAATAGATAAATAGTAAAATAGATAAATAGATAAATAGATAAATAGATAAATAGATAAATAGATAAATAAAAAGAGAGAAAGCAGAAAGTTTGGTCAGTGAAAGGTTAAACCTAAACAAATCTGACATTTAAACTTCTAAATAAAACTTCAGATAAAATGAAAACGGAATTATCTAAGCGTCCCACCTAAGAACTAGCTTAGATGAGTTATATTTCATGTTCAAGTATCGAAATAACTTATACAATTAAAAAATAGCAGTCGGTCAAATGCAACATTACTGGTTCAACTTTGAGACCTCGTAACTCCTCTTGTTTTTGTTTTACGCAGAAGAATGAGAAATGTAAATTTATCCAGTTATATATTAGAAATTCTAAACATTTATGTTCTTGTCAAATGTAAATAATCAACCATAGAAGTTGTACTGAAGAAATTTTAAAATGTTTAGCTTGACCCCCCCATGCTTGATGANCATAATAAATAGATCAACATATTTATTCTGTATTTATGAGTCTTAAAGGGACTGCTATCGTCGTTTTAGCTGTCACAATTAAATGAAGTTAAAATTAAAAACATGGATATCTAATTCTTTCTTGATCATGAAAATGTTTATCTAATTAGGTCTACTGTCCCACTCTTTCCTAAACCCCACTTTACTTTTGGTCAGTGTACTGCAGATTACTGCAGTACACACCGGAAGTTTAGTGTAAGGTGAGCTGGAACCAGTCCGGAACCCATATTTGTTTACATGTTTGTGAGTGGAGTATATAGATAAACAAACATCAGTGCTTCAAGGCAGAGGTGTTTTTCATATTTCTCCCATCAGGAAATACTGTTCACTTTTTATAAACAAAGACTATAGCTAAGGTGCCCGGCGTTGCCCGTGGAATTTTAGAAACACTTTAAAAATAACAATTTTAAAAAATCGAATACATTTTTTTTTATTCTATGTTATCATATATGTATATATATATATATATATATATATATATAAAGATCTTTAAATTATATAGATATGGGGTTTCTTGGCATACTTTCATTGGTAGGGCTCAAGAAGCAGGAAGGATAGCTAGCTAATTAAAAATGATTAGAATTATACAATCTTCCATGGTTATTCAATTAGATAACAGCTTCGTAATTTAAAAAAGCATAAAATCTCCGAAAAATGAAAAAAATTGATATGAGTTCTCACAAAAAAACTAGACGGAAAAGATATTGAGGGTAGATTAACTTTATTTTGGGACACCCTACATGCAAACCACTGTAAATTGTATCGCCGTTTGGCGACCAAAATATATATCTCGCAGTTTTTTAATAATTTTTTTCTAATCGCCAATTTTTTTATTTTTGTTTGACAATAAATTGTAGAAAACCATCTAAAAAAACTTCTAACTTAGCATTAAAGTTTATTGAGGCACCATGTAAAGAGTAAAAATTGGTTTATAAGGTCTCTGCTGGCTTTCACAAATTTATATAAGTTTATGAGAGTACAAATTGGTTTATGTAAAGTCTCCGCTGGCTTTCACAAATTTATATAAGTTTATGACAATTACAACTTTATATTGAGGTTTCCACCGTAGCCGGCAGGTAGTAATCTTATACGTACTAAACCGGACTTTGGAAGTTGATCAAGCGTTTATTTGAAATATTTTTTTCAATATATTCAGAAATAATTGAAATTTTGAAAATAGTGAATTATTTTATCCCTTTACAGGGGCGAATACTTGAATTTACTTGGGTGAGCCAACTCAGAATGTTCAGTCCAATTTCTGCACGGCTTCCCCCCAGGGGCCAGGGGGTGAGCAATTTTTCAGGGGTGAGATATTGTGTGTTAATCCTCTCCCCTTTTCTGCCCCTGTTCTAGAGCTTTCGAATTGTTTATAAATAATTTAACGAGAGCTGGTTCAGGTTTCAAGCATCGGCGACCAATCAGTTCTTAGACAGAGTTCTGCGCAGAATTATGACGCATTTAGGCAGAACTATGGCGTATATAGTGTTTATTGATGTTAGTTTTGATTTAATGACAGTTAGCACAATTTAATGTCGTGATTTTAAAATGTATTATGTATTATACAGTGATAACCAGATAGGAAGTGGACTGCAGACTCAAGTTCTGTCTTTAAATAGTCCAATAATCTTGAGAGGCACAACAATTATAAAGTGAAAATAGACCCATTTATTTTACTTAGAAATTGCTTTAATAAAACTATTTGCTTTGTAAGGACATAAAATGCACTTCAGTATTGCTTTAATGTCGTCTTCCTATTCTACAGTTTTCTGGTTCTCACTGTATTTTTTCAACTACAGAGTGTCCCACGAAACATGACAATTGGTGCATAGTTTAAAGTGTCTTCTTCCATATAGTTTCATAAGATGTTTAATACTAACGAGACTAATAACTTTTATTACATGACAGTTGTATTATAGTAAAATTGATTTCACAGTAAAATATATGAGTTAAGCATTTTTTTAAAGAAATAAACTGCAAAAAGTCTTTAATATCTAATACAGTATGTGGAAGAAGACATTCAAAACTATTCACCAACTGTCATGTTTCGTGGGACACCATGTAGTTAAGCCAGGGTTGATTGAAAACTGTTGGAAGTAAAATTTATTTATTGATAGCCTTGCTGAAACAATTAAAAATAACTTGTAAATTTTCCGCATACACTTTTTACATTTCCTTTCATCTCTGATCTTTATGAAATTTTATGATTTGATAGAAATAATATACCATCTTTGTTTACTATTTATTGGTTTTGAGAGGAAAACAAGTTTCGCAGTTTTTTATCTTTTAGGTCGTTTTTCCGCCCATTAAAAATTTATCAATCAATCAATCTTTTCGTCCTCATTTTCGTTAAATATTAAAAAAGATTTTCGATAAAATAGAGATTTTTTTTTAATTTAATAATAAATGGTAAAGTAGCAAATAATCTCAGGAAACATAAAATTTCTATTGGTTTAAAGTATTACAATTAAATATTATGAAAAAAAGGAGGAACAATTTCATCTCTCTAGAATCTTAGTCTAAAAGAAGAGGTCTAATTTATGTGAAATACTGCTACGACTTCGTGACCTCGTAGCTATAAATCTAGCTTCTAGAATATGCCAAGAAATTAAATCTATATTTGATTCCGTATTATAAATAAATAACATTTAAGTTCTCTACAAGTTTCTTGAATTTGACCTTTAAATTCTGAAAAGTCCTTATCAATCTAAGTTGATAAGTCACTCCCTCTAAATACTGATCTCCTAATTATATTTCTAACAACCGCAAAATAATAATACGATAACACATAATTAACAAACTAATAAATTGAAAATAAAGTAAAGTATATTTTACTGTAAAATCAAAAAACTTTAAAAATTCTGACCAAAATACTCCAAAACCTCTAATTATCAAGAAAAGAGCCAAACATATAAACAAGAAAATCCGCAAATTAGCCAGATCTTGTAAGCTGTACATGTGTACAGTGAACACACATTTGTCCGATTCGTTAGACATTTTCTAGATATGCTTTAGCTGTGAATTCCTCGCCTAGCTAGCCTGGGAAATCGCAGCTTAATCACAGCTACCAAATGTTTAACGAATCGGGTAATTGTGGTCTACAAGCTTAATTCCTGCCACTATAGCTAAAGTTTTAAAAGGGGCGCTCTCAACTTTTACAACTAACACCATTGAAGTTCAAGGTCAGAAATTATTTAATCTTTCAGGTTTGATAGATATAATGCAAAATTATAAATAATTAAAGTGGTCCTCGTTTCAAATAACCTTCTATTTAAAGATAGCATTGTCATGTCATGTCTCCTACATTTATTTGTTCTACATTTGTACGTCTTACAGTATTTGTCCTACATTCATAGGAGATCTGATAAAAGGAAACTGTACGACAAGAGAGGGTGTAAACTTTTCTCTGACTGCTAAGACAAAGTATTGTCAAAACAGTAAAAAAACCTCCATGTGCAGTGTAGGAAAAAAAGATATGGCTTTTTAACTAATTATTGTTATTTAAAACTAGTTAAAAGTTGAAAAATAATTCCAGTAAAGTGAAATAAATAAAATGCAATGCCTCATGGCTATCCTCCCAAATAAGAATGAGATTTAATGACGACTCAGCTAAAACTATTTAAATTAGACGATATGATGGGTCGATATATTTTTTAGTTTTTAGTATTTTTAGGGTATACTAAATAATAAGGCAAATAAGTTAGCTTCTGATGTCAATACAGACACTAGAAATCAATTGATCAATGTCTCAAACAGGACACGATCCACACAGCTACAATCCCGTGAATAATCAAGGCCACTACACAGGGCGCGATCTCGTTAGCTAGTAATGCCAATAAATAGACTAGCAATCATTTGATCAATGTCTCAACCAGGACACGATCCACACCGCTACAATTCTGTGACTAATCTTTTTTAAGATCTAGATATTTTTATTATCTCCGTATCGAGATTATTTTAAATTGTACAAAATGGTTTACATGAGTTAAGAATAGTAAAGTTTTACAGCAAAATCGTTTACACATTTTTTTTTTGAGAGAGTTATATAAGAGTTAATTTACGGATACATTACATTTTTAAAGTGAAGTTAAAAAGCTATATCATTAAAAAACATACTAGCGCGGAACATTGATGGTTCCTTGCTGCATGCTATTTTATCTATTTGTTTGGAGTCGATATGTCGACGTGACGATAAGGGACTATGATATTAAAATACATACTAGCTTGGAACATTGAAGGTTCTTTGCTGATGTAAAGTAGGTATAACATTGAAACATAGAACTAGCTTGGAACATTGAAAGTTCCTTGCTAACATAAAAAATATTAGTTAAGAATTATTCGACCGACCGAAGTGCAATATATGCGAACATTGATGGTTCGTCTTAATACTATTGCGACTTCCTTAGCAGGATCTTACGCGGAACATAAAAATTCATTACATAAGGTATACTAAATACGAACATTGTAGGTTCGTTAGTATCCTCTTAAAACTGCTAAGTTAGTGTGTTAGCAATCTTGTGACTACTTGGTTTCTCGGCGTTTCGGCGTCTCGGCGTTGCATCTTGTCGCCGTTTTCAGCTGGTTCCAGGAGCAATTCAGTTCAGTTCAAACTGAATAATTAAAAGAAACTATTAGTTTTAGTTTGTTAAAAGCTTGCATTTTGTAGTGTTTAAGTCGTCTCGAGTGCAATTCGCTTTTTCAAAATATACTTCTGAATGGTTACGATTTTTATAGTAGTACTTATGCGGTGAAAGAGAAGATGTATAATTCAAGTATTCAGGCCTTTTATACAGACAAATATTTTAGAAATACAAAAAAGGATTATTAAATTAAAGTTAAATCGACAAAGAGATTATGTGAAAAGACTGTCTCAGTAGAAAAAAGATAATTAGTTTATTTTTGGATAAAATTCAGAATGAGAAGGGAGATTCAGTTTTTGACTCATGTCCTTTTAGTTACGGATCATTTTCCGAACAGTATTAATAAAAGATTTATTGATTGCAACAAATTATTTCAAATTATTTATTTATAGGGACAGGATTGCAGTAGTAAACTTTTATATCCGAGATATCGGATTAGAGGATAAAAGATAAAAAGATATTTTTTTGAATTTATAAAATTAACATTGTAGACTTTAAGTTAAAATTAGTTCCCGTACATAGTTTAAAACCTTAAAATTTTATTAAATAGCGTGTACATTAGTTTCGGTTCAAAAGTTTCAACCTTTACAGTCCAAAATGGTGCACACCCCTGCTCTCTGTATAAAAGAAAAGATTTAAAATCCATTAGTGATGTAGGGAATCCAGTCTTCACGGGGACTTATGGAAATGTATTTTTTACCGTTATTTTTCGCGGAGAAGTACAGCTATGAGGTCCCCCAGATCATCTGAGGTTCGACAGATTCAAGGATATTCTCGCACTCATTCATCTTCCCGGGTTCGGTTTAACTAGGTAAAGAGAAGAATATGTAGAAAGGGAAAATATCGAAAACAAAACCCTTCCATTTTCCTTTGAAGGCAAGTCCGTCGGGATTTTAATTAGGCATGTGGATTGGGTTCAAATTTTGTAATTTCAATTATCATTGGAAATCAAGAATATAGTTTAAACGTTGAGATGTTTAAGTTAGATCTTTGATTTTAATAATTCAATATCTCGCGATTTTATCAATGAGTATGTACATCGGGTTTTGAGCATATTTTAGAAACTAAAGACTTGTTCCTCAAATTTACGTTAAAAAGCCTTTCGGTTTTGAGCACCATGTGTTAAAACTTGACATTTTGTTACTGAGAATATAAATTAGATATGATTCATTCAGTTAAACCTTTACAGTCCGTTGTTGTCCGTGTGCGCGTCCTCGGTTTCTGTGCAAAAAGAAAATATAAGATCCAATGAGGGTGACTACAAACTGGCAGTTTTCCACGGAGCTTTTTTAGAAATCTTTTTTACCGTTAATTATCAGTTGTGGGGTGTAGTTCCGAGATTGTCCGATCCGAGATTCGTCTGGTTGTCAGCTGGGACCCATGTTTCGGTTTAACTAAGTATAAAGGAAAAACTTTGAAATTTTTTGCAATTTAAGTTGTATATTTTAGGGCACTCACGAAACGTTTTAATTACATATACTTGATATTACATCACTTCTAAAATTTAATTTCAAAAACGTGATATTGCAGATTAAGTTTTTGACAGTGAAGGATTAAAATAGTATTGGTTTCTAAGATTATTCCTGTCAACCCAACTGTAATGTTTGGAGGAGCAAGATATTTGATTGCAACTAGAAAAGCAATTATTGCCCAAGCCAACCAATTGAAGTATTTGGAGGTTTCTGGCGTAGAGAACATATTCAAGATGATTGTGTTCTCCCCTGATACTTTAAAGTGGATAACTTATGGTCAATCTGTTTCTACTAAGTATCCAAGTGATCCAACTCTGACAGATGGTTTAGTCATTGATCCAAGTCGATCTCATCCTGTCATGTGTATCAACCCTAGTAGAATTCTGAACTCAGAGATTTCCCAGATTGCAAAATGCCAAGGGAGACCATCTAGGTTGTTGCTGTTAGAGTGGGGCAGACTGTGTGAACCTGGAGATTTACTAAACATAATCCGTAGAGCGTCTGAGGAAGGAGGTGATAAGAGAGAAGACAGGCTTTGGTTTCCTAGACATAGTAGATATGAAGATTTACGTAATCTTTATATCAACATTACAGGGTGTGAACCAAGCGTTGAATGTGCTTGGGCAGAGAAGCGTATACTTACTTATCATACCAAAGCTGCGGAGAAAGCCCGTTTAGATATTGTCACTTTAGAGGCTCAGGTTGAGGCAGCTAAACGCAGATTAGGTGATCTGGAGTCACTTGAAAGTGAACCCCTGAGAAAAAGAGTCAAGTTAGAAAGTCAAGTGACTGCTGCTCCTCCAATTGGCAAACCAATCACTAATGCTCAGCGAGCAAGACGCAAAAGGTATAAGAAGTCAAGAAAGAATCGTTTGATCCAAGCTGGTTCTTGTCCAGATGGTCTTAGTGTAGATTCTGGTTCAGGTGGTCTGGTCCAGCCTGGATTAAGTGATGATTGTGAGTTGGAGATATCAAGAGACAAGAATAGGAATGTTGAACAGAATGCCATGGTGTCTAGAAATTCAGATGGGTTGGAAGTAGCTACATTCACAATTCCAGACCCAGTTGATCTTCATGTATCTGGTTCATTTTACTCTCGAGTTGTAGCTGACTGTGATGGCATATCCAGGGGTTCAGGTGAAAGAAAGGTTCATGTACTCACAATTCCAGACCCAGTGGATCTTCGTATACCAGGTTCATTTTACGCTCGTGTAGTGGATGAGTGTGAGGATGCTGGTTTCTAAGCTCAGTTGTATCTGTAATTATCAAGTTATATTATTTTTATATATTTTTTTTTATAAACATGTCAGTTTTGTTTGAACATAGCTATGTTGGTATGGTTTGATTGTTCATTTGGCAGTTTATCTTCATAGATGATTTTCTGTTGGCGGGAGTGTTTTGCAGGTTGAAGTGTCTGCAAATTAAATGTTCTCATCTATGAAGATTGTTCAGCACATATCTGTGAAGCTTGTGGATCAATATCAGTTTTCTTTGATTTGAAAAATCGTTGAAAGCTTGATATGTTTCTTTTTGTTGGTTAAGCACTCTTGTATTTCTATGTCTGTTTCCAGATGTTAAAATACCTGATGTGCTGAAGTTGTGTGCTGATTGTAAAATTACCATAATTTGATATTCTCAAAATAAAATTCACTCCTGAGTGGTTTAATAATTATGAAATCCATTAAAACACCAAACCACCCTGCTTATCATTGAAGTGTTTTGCAGGTTGAAGTGTCTGCAAATTAAATGTTCTCATCTATGAAGATTGTTCAGCACATATCTGTGAAGCTTGTGGATCAATATCAGTTTTCTTTGATTTGAAAAATCGTTGAAAGCTTGATATGTTTCTTTTTGTTGGTTAAGCACTCTTGTATTTCTATGTCTGTTTCCAGATGTTAAAATACCTGATGTGCTGAAGTTGTGTGCTGATTGTAAAATTTAGTAAATCGTGGGATTAATAGCCATTGATTTTAAAATCCTAATTTTGCAAATTAAAAATGGTCTAAAACTGGTTTACGCTACAATTTGGCAGTTTATTAAGGTCCAGTGCTTATTAAATCAATGCCAGATGCTATGTTCATAACAAAATGGAAAATATTGGTTTTGTTTGTGGTTTTTTGCAGTTTATGGCTGTGCTTTTTTATTTTATAAACTAGTTTAAGCACTGTCACATTTTAGTATACCTATACTTGAGCTGATTACAGATTGTGGACAACAATGTCGGTCTGGGCTGCAAAATCATATGCAGGCAGCTACAGAGGCAGTTTGGTAGCTGAGCCTGGGCCAAGGTATTTGCTATTATCAAAGCAAATGTAAAACAATACTTAATAAAACAAAACAGATGGGTACTAAACCCATAGCTAAACTGGTTTATTAAAGCTATATTGATCTTCAAGTTGTTATACTTTATCATTAATATTAGCTGATTTTAAAGGTAGTACATTATAACTTAATTTTTTCTTTCAATCTGATGTATCCACTGGAATTTAAAAATTCTGGTTGATCCATTCTGTATGCTCTGGGTATATATATAAAAATGGCTAGTAGTAATTTGAATAGATTAACTAGATTTGCCATTGATCAACAAAGCTTAATCATCCATAATCCACGCCGTCAGCCAGTTGTTCCTTGTCCAACAGGAAGTAATCCTTTGGAGATAGTAATCCCAGTTTCTACTTCTGAATCCCCTTTGGAATCCCCTTTTTATGGATTTCCTAGCCCACTGACAAATCAGTCAGAATTACGAGATGAATCATGGAATGAAACACCAATTGGTCATGGTCAAATGTCTGTGTTTAATGGTGGTACAAATTCTAACAAAACTAAACAGCCTTCTATTGAGCTTGTTAGAGATTTTAAGAATCTTGAATCTTGGATCTCCCCTTTGGACTATGATGGTGAAAATTTGGAATGTTTATCTGAGGAAGAGTATAGGAGATTATCTTCTTGGACAATAAGCTTGCAGCGCAGGTGTTTAATTGAAGATCAACCTAACTTCCTGAGTAAATTAGAGAAGCTTAAGGAATGCTTGGAGTTAAGGTATAGTGCACCACTGGAATTTCCAGGTGAGTTACCCATATGTCCGAATAATGCTATTTCACCCTCATCATTAAACCAAGATGAGATAGCAAGAATTCAACCCCAGCCTCACCATCTGGCTCAGCAACTTGATCCAATGAGTATAGATGAAATTAATACACCAAATGATCAGTCTAATACAAACTCTATAGATGAATCATTGGAGTTATCTCTTGGATTATTAAATGCAGTGCATAATATTGGATCTGCTAACTCCAATGAATTAAGTTCTGAAATTACTTCCAAATTAAACACAGTTATATCTGTGTTAGGATGCATTCCAAAACAAGACATCATAGTACAACAGTTGGCCACAATTCAAGAGTTTAATAATAAGCTGAATGATAAAACTGAAATCCTGGATTTGATAGCACGAGTAAAAAACATAGAATCTGAATTGGTTGGGTTATCCAAGAAAACTATTTCAACTAGTAATAGCCTTACTCTCCATAATCTAGATATACTAGGTAGAATAGAGAATACTAATGTAAAAATTGATAGGTTTAATCAAATTGCATCTGAAACAAAGCTATCTGCTAATGCTCTTACAACATGGTTAGTTGACTTGGACAGCAGATTAGCTGCATTAGAAAATAATGCATTGCAATGGAATAGAACTCCTTTACCAAGCATGGAATCGGGCGTTAATAGACCCTCATGTTCAATGGAATCTACCAGTATTACACAGCCTGCTTCCAGTGTAACTATTACCAATATCCCTATCTACACATCTATGCCAACGAGAACATCAATGAGTTCAATCTCTGCTGCTGATATATTTGGAATTGATAACACTTACACAAGTACTCTTAAGGAGCCAATGATGCCTACTCTAATAACTGTGATGGAGAATGCTCCTAGGGTTACATCAAGGATTGATTCTAACCATCAATTTAATATGGCTGCCACTAATTCTACTATTAGGATCAATAACTCATCACCTGTACGCGTTCAGCAACAAGGCACTTCTAGAATCAATGAAAATCTGATCCGCTCTAATTCAACTACATCATTGACTTCAACAGTGTCAGAATCTTCATTGGGTAGAGTTCAGGAGCGGCGGATAAGGCGAGTTATATCAGAAATTAATTCTGTGGTATCTCAGGTTATTGAGGATAATTTATCAGATGTCATTATTATTGATCTACATACTAATGTATTGAGAGATATCACAAAGGTAGCCAAGGAGAGTGAAGATAATGCAATCCAGTATTCAAAAATTCCAGATCATGATCCTTCACTGCTTGATTTATTAGGAGACTCAACTAGTAAAGCATATTCATGGATAAATGATTTGAAAAGGCTTTACAGAACTAGACAGCTTCATTTATTATCCAATAAGAATAAGATACTAATTGACAGTATTAGTTTAAAGAAATTCACTGGTGATTGCTCTCAAACAATTTTTGATTTCTTTAAAGCATTTGATGATCTGACTAAATGCTCTCATACTGCTGACCAAAAGGCTACATTGCTTTTTGGGTCATACTTGGATGAAAAAATCAAGCAGGAGGTTGCACTCATATCTACTGATTTTGAACTGCTAAGATCTCACTTGATAAATAAATATGGCAAAGCCAAACATATCATTGAAGTCAAGCTAGCGACAATCAAGGACAAGAAAGTCATGGATTCCTGCCCCCCAAGCAAACAAGCTGATCACCTTCGCTTGGTCTATTCCAAATTAGCAGAAATTCAGAATCTTCATCACACTTCTAATATTCCCATGGAATCTATTGCCAGATATGCTTTCTCTCATGAGTCTTTATCATTGGTAGTTCGCTCTCTTCCACATCTAATCATCAAAGAGTTCTTTGGGGAGATTGGGAAGATTGGATTAGAAGCAGAAGATTATGAAGGAGAGGCTGCATTTAACATTTTGTTGAAATTTGTTCAAGTTGCATTTAAGAATCTCACTGCTGCTGCTAAGTTATCTGCGGCTAATGTTCATGAAAATGTTTATAATGATAAACCTAAAGCAAAGGTTATGATTTCAGACAACCAAATGGTCACCTNCAAGTGACTGCTGCTCCTCCTGAACAGTCAGCCAAACTGTGGTATGATCCCAAATTAATGTTCCCATGCCCAATCTCTAAGCACAATCATGAGCTTGGATCTTGTACAGAGTTTTTTAAAATGACTGTGAAGGATAGGTTGAGTGTTTGTCGATCAAAGATCTGTTTCTGCTGCCTGGGCCCCTGGGACAAGTGCCGGCCTTCTTGTAATCGAATAGCTGCTGTTCCTGTCAGACTGGTTTGTCAGGATTGTATTGTTTCTACTAATTCCATTCAAAGAAATATCTTGATATGCAAGTCTAGTGATCACACTAAGCCAAGTGGTTCCTCACTTGCACAAGACATAGCTAAGTATTTAAAGGGATTCGACCAAAAGATGATGGCACCGTTGATTTCTTCGTCTACAACCAAAATGGTTGCTATGACCAAAGGACAAAAAGGCTCCAAGATTGGTGAATCTCTAACAATGCCAACTTTCTCAAGTGCACCTAACCCCAGATCTGTTGTCCCAGTAATCAATACACGGACTGGTAATGCTGTTGATGTCAATCGCAGGGATATAATAAGAGAAAGTTTTGAAGAAGCAACTTACATACTTCAAATCTTCAACCTTCGAGGATTTGATTGCTTATCCTTTTATGATAGAGGTGCTAATCAGCATTTAATTGAAGGTGATTTAGCAGAGAGGGCTAAATTGAAGGTGCTAAATCCCAAAAGTGTACCTATAGGAGTGGTTGGTGGTAGTAGAATTTGGACTGAGTACGGAATGTATAGTGTAATACTAGGTCCTGATAATGATAACAAATATCATGAGCTAAACTGTCAAGGTATAAAAAAAATCACAGGAGATCTACCTGCCTATGATTTAGCTGCATTGAACCAGGAAGTTCAAGCATGTAAAAAATTACCTGATGGAGAGAAGCTTCCTCAATCAATAGGTGGTTCTGCTATCAATTTATTAATTGGTATCAAGGATGCTACTTTAGACCCTGTAACCTTGTGGTCACTGCCATGTGGATTGACAGTTTATCGCAGCCAATTGACAGACAAATTTGGTTCAAATATCTGTTATGGTGGCCCCCATTCACTCTTCACTGAGGTGAATAAACTGGTTCATGGAGAGATAAATATGATCAATGTATTTTTTTCCAAACTAGTAACTGATTACCACAATTCGATCTATTCTGGTTTAGTGTCGCAAGAATTGGACTATGATTATGATGGTGAGTTGCCTATTGCTAAGCTGAGATACAAGGATAATATTTTCTGTCTGAAAGCTGATGATGAGGCAGAAATTGCTGTTTATCCTACTCCTATAACATTGGATGATACAAAAATATTTGATCCACAGTACATANGAATAAAGTTCCATATGAGTTTCTGTTGTGTCAAATATATTTAGTGGAATAAAGTATTTATTGGAAAGAGAATAGTTGGTTTTTAAAAAAGGAGTAACGTGTCAGAGCTAGGAGCCTGAGTTGTCTTCTGATCTGGAAGTACTGTTGTTCGATGTCAACCCTTACAAGAAAGTTGTCTAGTCAACAATTACTGATGTTTCAGTAATTTCCTGTGTCTAAGTATTGATAATTGCGTTGGAATACTGTAAGTATGATCCGGTGCGTGTATTAGAGAGACTCTTTTTGCATATCGTTCTCAAATCTTCTCCCCCCCATAATCTGTTTCGCGGATGTTAAGTATTTTCTACAAAAGCAATTCCAGGGACCGAACATCTGTGTGGAGGGATTTGATTGGCTGTCGCAAGAAAGAGAGAGAGAGTCGAATCTGAATACGTGTCAGTAGTTAGTTATCTGTGATACATTATACTTGTATGGATAGATTCAGGTTCATTGGTTCGACAACTCTTTCTTTCTTTCAGAATTAAGTATAAATGCTTGAGATGATATGCTGATGTTTAACCTTATATCGATGGAGATCCACCGAGGTAAAAGGGGTTTATTGCTGGACGACGACTTTTGAAAACGTTTGTGTTAAGAGGCTCTCTAAATGCGCAAATGCCGCGAAATATTTTGAGTTTTACCGGGAAATTTTCTTGCGGTTTTTGTCGAAGAATCGTTTTTATATTTTTGATATTATCTTTTTCTAAATCAACCCTTTTATGGGTTATTCTATTGTCAAACTAAACCTTTCTCTGCCTGTTTAGTTTTGACCTGATAAGTGAGACGTCTTCCAGATAGAATGGCAGCACTTGGATAAAAGTTTCCGAGTTCGTAAATTGGAAGATTGCCGTCACAGGGTATAGAACCTCTTTCTTCGATATGAGTTATAGGTAAAGGCATAGTTTTTCTTTTTGTTTAAGTTTCTTGATTTTGTTAAGCGCTGATTGTAGCGAAACATAATCCAAGTTCGAAATGTTAATGGTTTACACCATCAGGTTACAAAGATAGAGGGAATAGAAAATCTTAATTTGTGGCAAATGTGATTGTGCCCGCGTGTAAAACTGTCTGAAAAATAATCATATATTATATTAATATCAATATCCCTTTTCTTAATGATTTTTAAACACAAATTTAATCAAACTTTAATTAAATTCTAATTTAATTTCAAGATTGATTTTAGGAGTGAATTAATTATTTAGTGCATTGCATTGGTGTAGTTTACTCCATACTTTACTTTAAAAGTTAAAAGACTGGGAGGGGTATTTTCCATGCCCCTCATTTTCAATACACTTCTAATGGTAGGAAGTATCGCCCATGCCCCTCATTTTCAATACACTTCTAATGGTAGTAAGTATCGTCCATGCCCCTCATTTTCCATACACTTCTAATGGTAGGAAGTATCGTCCTACCCCC
>NW_019396511.1:165682-172109 GCF_000591075.1 Eurytemora carolleeae
GAGCGAGGGAAAGATAGCTTGATCGGGATAAAATAGAAAGAACTGCTGCCAATGGCGTACACAGAAATAAATCAAGAGAGGGGGGGGGGGCAAAATTTGAAATGTAAATTTAAACATTTGGCTTCTTGGATACTTTAAAGATACACATACAGTCCAATCACCTTGCAAGTAAGCTACTTTATCTCTCCTCCAAACAAAACTAGCAGTACAAACAGCAAACTTTTTTTTATGCTCTTCACTTTTAAGTTTCAGATTTAAAAAGTCTTTTATCTCTGAGTTCTATAGTGCGGGGGGGGCCGTCCTTTACAGGTGTAGGGTGGGGCACTTACCCCATGTCCCCCCTGTGTACGCCCTTGACTTCTGCATGCAGTGAAAATAAGATAGGAAGGGAGCAGGGAAGGTTAGTTGGAGAAAAGAACCAATTATGGAGGGTTTGCTTTGAAATTAAAATATCCAAGAAAATGGGAAGGAAGTAAGCTAAGGTAGAATAGACAGAGATAGAAACCAATGAAGGGATGGCTATGTATAGTGAATAAACCTAAAAAATGGGAAGGAAGTAAGCTAAGGTAGAATAGCTAGAGATAGAAACCAATGAAAGGATAGCTATTTATAGTGAATAAACCTAAGAAAATAGGAAGAAAAGTATCTCTGAGCAATGCTGAAGCATCACTGAACTGCTGCAGTATGTATATCTGAACAAAAGTTAAGAATCACTGAACTGTTGCATTATGTATCTCTGAGCAATGCTAAAGAATCACTGAGCTCTCAGCTTAGATTAAAAGTTTGTTTCAAGTTTCTTTAAGTTTCATCTTCTTTATATGAACTCCCTCCCTACACGCACATTAATAAATAATTCTCCGACATCTTCTCCGAGCCTTATATCTAAAATATTATCAAATAATTATAAAAGAACAATAAAAAGTTCCGATTCAATAGTTTTCTGAAATATAAAAGAAAAAATGAAATATTTTTCCTCTTTCCATTTTTTTCTTCAAAAATTATAAAATTTTATATATGTACACACAATATGTTGCAAAAATTAATGCACCTGTTTACTTATCTGAAATATCATCCAAAAAATAATTAGAAAACAATAAAAAGTTCCAATTCAATAGTTTTCTGACATATCAAAAGAGAAAATGAAAAAGTTTTTATATTATGCAAACTTATTTATGTAAGCCCAATAAATGGCAGAAATTAATGCATCTAAGTTTACAATTGAGTCCTTAGAGTAAAAGAGAAAAAATTAAAACCTTCTGTCACAAGAATGATTACGTTAATTTTTTGGATCTTTTTATTTTACCGACTGGTTTAGAACCAGTTTTAAATTTTTTTAACTATTTTGTATCCTGATGGTGTAAACCTTTGATGTTTTCATTTCATTTTTACGAATAAAAAAATAAGAGTTTGGGACAAAGACCTAATTCCTTATACTCTTAAGACACCAAGCATAAGA
Organism: Eurytemora carolleeae; assembly: GCF_000591075.1. Taxonomy (NCBI): domain Eukaryota; kingdom Metazoa; phylum Arthropoda; class Copepoda; order Calanoida; family Temoridae; genus Eurytemora; species Eurytemora carolleeae. Next base: position 167,139 of record NW_019396511.1, read on the forward strand.
TTATGCAAAATGTAAAAAAAGAAAATTTTGTTTCTAACAAAAGTTTTGAAGGCGTGAACTAATCTACTGAGACAAAAATATGCGGGAAATTATCCACGCTTTGTTAATGATCAGTATATCCTATGTAAATGAAAAAATATTTCAAATTCTAAAATGTTTAAATTCTCCTCAACAATCATCAGTTTTCTGCTAATTTCCATTAATTTTATCAATTTAGATCAAAATTAATATTTTATGAAGAAGAATTTAAATTGTTTAATTGCACTAAGAAATAAATATATCAGGTTTCGATAATTGCTTCTAATTTTACACCTTTTAAAAACAGTTTAGTTTAATAATGAATGCAAAACAGAAGGAACACAAAAATAAAATTTCTTCAATTTTGAACTTTCCACCTCCAACTGAGGAAAAAGATCCAGTAACAAAATAATTAAGAGAAAAGCGAATGCCTGGAGATAAAAAGGAAACCTAGAGGGAATCAATTTTAACCCTGAAATGAAAAAATCCTAAATGTTTTAAAGGGAGTGTTCGAAAAATTGAAAGAGTATAGTGACCTGTACCTGTATCCTGTAAACTGTATTCTCTACTTGGTTGTATCTGTATCAAGGTATCCTGTAAACTGTAACAGTTGGTTGTATCTGTATGAAGGTACCCTGTAAACTGTATCCTCTAGTTGGTTGTATCTGTATCAAGGTATCCTGTAAACTGTATCCTCTAGTTGGTTGTAACTGTATCAAGGTATCCTGTAAACTGTATCCTCTAGTTGGTTGTATCTGTATCAAGGTATCCTGTAAACTGTATACCCTGATAAACGGATCCAGATGTGTTCCTCAATATAGGAAACATTCTCTCTCCGACACCTATCTATCTATCTCTCTCTCCGTCACCTATCTATCTATCTATCTTCCCTCGCCTCGTCCATTACACATTATCACGCTGGAGAAAAATCCACCAAAAATTATTCAAGAATTGGCCGGCTCTACCCGGCTCTACCCGGCCCTGGTCTGGCAAACCCCGGGGGGAATAAAGGTGGGGATTCTGGTAAGAAAAGGAAGGGAGTGAGAAGATTTATGGATTAACAGAATGGAATGGACAAAGTAAAGATAAAAAAGAGAGACACGTCATGATATTGGAAATCTTAAAGGGATAGTTTATAGTGAATTTCAGTTTAAAGGAACTTTCGGCGTAATATCTATTGAACCCTAAATAAAAACCCGAGTTGAAGACGATATTCTATAAACTTTTAATTGAGAAACAAACAAACAAAACCCCACCATCATCCTTTTTCTGCCAATTTCCTTCATTGTCTCAGCTGCATGAATCCATATTCTATCTATCTTGTAAATAATATTAACGATGATAAAATTAATTGTTTTATTCATCATGGACGTAGATTTATATCTTTGCAACCCATTGTTGTGGACCTTAGATATTTCAAACAATGAATTCGGTTATCTCAAATAATCCAAGTTCGAAATGTTAATGGTTTACACCATCAGGTTACAAAGATAGAGGGAATAGAAAATCTTAATTTGTGGCAAATGTGATTGTGCCCAAGCTATTTATAGTGAATAAACCTAAGAAAATAGGAAGAAAAGAAGCTAGTGAAGCATAGCTGGAGATAGGAACCAATGGAAGAGTAGCTAAAGTTAATAAACACGAGAAAAGATAATATAAAGGGGTATAGGAAGGGGACCTTGTAGTGGTTGATAGGAACCAATGGAAGAGTAGCTAAAGTTAATAACACAAGAAAAGATAATATGAAGGGGTAAAGAAAGGGGACCTTGCAGTGGTTGATAGGAACCAATGGAAGAGTAGCTAAAGTTAATAAACACAAGAAAAGATAATATGAAGGGGTAAAGGAAGGGGACCTTGTAGTGGTTGATAGGAACCAATGGAAGAGTAGCTAAAGTTAATAAACACAAGAAAAGATAATATGGAGGGGTATAGGACCTTGTAGTGGTTGATAGGTTCAAAGAAAGAGGACTACAGGAACAAAAAAAAAGGTTTTGAAGGAAAAGACGGAAACAAGGCATACCAACCAAAGCCTAAAATCATTCACTTGAACTTGTACTTAGTTTAGAGTGATGAGAGAAAAAATAATGTACCGGGTTGTATTCTGAAGTTAAGGGATTGAGATTCCATTGAATGGATGAGGAGGGAGGAATATATAATATAAGACGGGGGAATTCGGGGATATATATATATTAGAACACCAGTTGCTACAGAATTCTATATTAGAGCATGAAGAATAGGATAAAAGGGGGAGTTTGGGGGTACTGTTAGAGTATTTATACACATACTGAATATAAAAATCTTTTTATAAAGAATAAAAAACAATGCTTTAGAGAAGGCTAAAGTAAAGTTTATTCTTTTTTAGTTTAGAATCAAAAACAACTCCGTTTTCTGAAGAGTTATTGGCATGAAATTTTTTTTGTGAAACTATAGGGTACTTTATCATTATAAAATACTTCATTGTGAATTTTATAATAAACGTGCTATAAAGTAACCGTCGTTCTATAATGTTAAATTAGCTGTACATTAAAGCACGTGTGCTGTAAAGTTTTGGTTGGTTCCCGGATGTTCTTAAAAAAAATTTAGGATATTTCCAAAATAATTTTTTTTCAAATAAAATGAAATTAATATGGAAATGAAATTTATATTTTGACTTCTGCTTTGTTTCAAAGCTTATTTGATCTAAAAACAGCCATTGAAATAAAACAAGTACACAAACGTTTCATAAAATTACCTTTAACACTATTTTTTTGACTTGAAGTTTCTCTATATCTCGAAGATTCTCGCCTTTTTAAATTATATTTGGTCCCTCGCTAAAGCTGGGGACAAAATAAAATATAAACCTTCTCGATACCAAAATAACAGTGTTATATATAGTTACTTTTAAATTCTCAAAATTTACCCACCAAGCTTAATTTAATTTACTTTGCTTTTAAAAGGTTTAAAACTGTAGAAGTTGAGAGGAAGAGCAAAGTTGTATAAGTAACCTCGCATAAACTTGAAGCCTAACTTATTCTTCAATAAAAAGTTGCAGAATACAAGACAAATACAAAAACGAAAAAAAATCGATTTTTTAAAAATTGTCTTCCTCTCGCTTGATCTTTACCTTACATACAAAAGAAAGTCCCCCCTCCTGCGTTCCTGCCCTCTGGAAAAATGTGAAAAACCTGTATACGCCACTCTGGTTTCGCCTTTTTCTTTCTAACCTTAGTAATGTTTAAAAACCCAAAAACCGTATAAAATATTTTTTTATGAATTTGTCCTGTCAAATTGTATTCAATCTACAGCAAAAACTTTACAGAATGTAAAATACCTCTGCAGTTAACTTTTTAAATAAAAACCCGTGAATTTTGAAGAAACGAAAATTCGCTGATCTTTCCACATTCTCATAATATTGTTTTTCTAATTAAAAAGTCATTTACTGTTCTAGCAAAATATAAACAAGAAAATAAAACATGACATTTTTGAACTGATATATTGAGGAGTAGATAGTTAGATTGTTAATATATTGAGGAGTAGATAGTTAGATAGTTAATATATTAAGGAGTAGATAGTAAGATAGTTAATATATTGAGGAGTAGATAGTAAGATAGTTAATATATTGAGGAGTAGATAGTTAGGTAGTTAATATATTGAGGAGTAGATAGTTAGATAGTTAATATATTGAGGAGTAGATAGTAAGATAGTTAATATATTGAGGAGTAGATAGTTAGATAGTTAATATATTGATGAGTAGAAAGTTAGATAGTTAATTTATTGAGGAGTAGATAGTTAGGTAGTTAATATATTGAGGAGTAGATAGTTAGATAGTTAATATATTGAGGAGTAAGTCTTTGCCACTAACTCTAATTTTCTAATCCCTATATTTCAACAACCTGATGTCCATGACACGACAGCAATGATACTTTTGAACAAAATATGAATTTGAGGAATTCCCTCGATTCCCAGGTATTTGGGGAAATTCCCAGATTCCCAAGAATTTGTGGAATTCCCGAAATTTCCCAAATTCCTATAGGAATTAGAAGGTGGTAAATTTTTTAAATTTTTGGAAATTTTTCAAAATGACTGGATATTTGGGAAATTTTCTAAATAACTAGGTCTTCGATAAATTTCCTATAATAGAAAAATAAACCACACTCAGATTCTTAAAAGAATTTGGGGAATTCCTCAGATTCCCAGGCATTTGGGGAATTCCCGAAATTTCCTAAATACCTGTAGGAATTTGAGGGTGGTATATTTTCAAGATTTTGGAAATTTCTCAAATGTTTGGATATTTTGGTGAATTCCCCAAATTTCGGGGTATTTGGGAAATTTTCCAAATAACTAAATTTCACAGATTTTTGGGAATTCTCCAGGTTTCCAGGTATTTGGGGAATTCCTCAGATTCCCAGGCATGTGGGGAATTCGCGAAATTTCCCAAATACCTGTAGGAATTTGAGGGTGGTATATTTTAAAGATTTTGGAAATTTCTCAAATGACTGGTTATTTAGGGAATTACAAAAATGTCTGGGTATTTGCCTAGCAATTTGAGAAATTTTCTATAATTGAAATTAAACTACCCTCAAATTCTCTAAGGAATTTTGGGAATTCCCCAGATTCCCAGGTATTTAGGAAATTTCCCAGATTCCCGGGCATTTGGGGCATTTACGAAATTTCCCAATTTCCTATAGAAAGTTTAGGGTGTACATTATTAAAATTTAGATAATTTCTCAAATGACTGTATCCCCCAAATGTCTGGGTATTTATGAAATTTTCCAAATAGCTAGGCATTTCAGAAACATACTATAATTGAAAAATAAATCACATTTAGATTTTTTAAGCAATTTGGGCAATTCCTCAGGTTCCCAGATATTTGTGAAATTTCCCAGATTCTTAGGCATTTGGAGAGTTCCCCAGATTTCTAGGTATTTCAGGAATTTCCAATTGTGACCATTTTCTTAATTGCCTAATATATTG